>NW_025728283.1:205539-250869 GCF_021461385.2 Schistocerca piceifrons
CCTAGCTCCCTCACATTGACGAATTAACACAGAAATTGAGTCGCTATGAAATGCTATGGGTTCTATGACTTCTCCTTCTAAATCGAGTATCGTTTCTATGGAAACGAAAGGATTTTCTTTTGGGATACGACAATCTCATTTCCGAACCACTCATCCTTCTTTACTGCATCCCTCACTCACACTAATTGACGAATTAACACAGCAATTGCGTCGCAATGAAATACTATGGGTTCTATGACTTCTCCTTCTAAATCGAGTAACGTTTCTATGGAAACGAAAGGATTTTCTTTTGCGATACGAGTATCTCCTTCTCGATGCACTATTCCTTCATTATTGCATCCCTACCTCCCTCACATTGAATAATTAACACAGAAGTTGAGTCGCTATGAAATACTATGGGTTCTATGACTTTTCCTTCTAAATCGAGTATCGTTTCTATGGAAACGAAAGGATTTTCTTTTGGGATACGACAATCTCATTTCCGATCCACTCATCCTTCTTTACTGCATCCCTCACTCCCACAAACTGACGAATTAACACAGCAATTGCGTCGCAATGAAATACTATGGGTTCTATGACTTCTCCTTCTAAATCAAGTATCGTTTCTATGGAAACGACTGGCTTTTCTTTTGCGATACGAGTATCTCCTTCTCGATGCACTATTCCTTCTTTATTGCATCCCCAGCTCCCTCACATTGAAGAATTAACACAGAAATTGAGTCGCTATGAAATACTATGGGTTCTATGACTTCTCCTTCTAAATCGAGTATCGTTTCTATGGAAACGAAAGGATTTTCTTTTGGGATACGACAGTCTCATTTCCGATCCACTAATCCTTCTTTACTGCATCCGTCATTCCCACTCATTGACGAATTCAAACGGAAATTGCGTCGCTTTGTAATACTATGTGTTCTAAGACATTTCCTTCTAAATCGAGTAACGTTTCTATGGAAACGACAGGATTTTCTTTTGAGTTACGACAATCACATTTCCGATCCACTAATCCTTCTTTACAGCATCCCGCACTCACACACATTGACGAACTCACACGGAAATTGCGTCGCTATGAAATACTATGGGTTCTATGGCTTCTCCTTCTAATCGAGTATCGTTTCTATGGAAACGATTGGCTTTTCTTTTGCGATACGAGTATCTCCTTCTCGATGCACTATTCCTTCTTTATTGCATCCCTAGCTGCCTCACATTGAAGAATTAACACAGAAATTGAGTCGCTATGAAATACTATGGGTTCTATGACCTCTCCTTCTAAATCGGGTATCGTTTCTATGGAAACGAAAGGATTTTCTTTTGGGAAACGACAATCTCATTTCCGATCCACTCATCCTTCTTTACTGCATCCCTCACTCACACAAATTGACGAATTAACACAGCAATTGCGTCGCAATGAAATACTATGGGTTCTATGACTTCTCCTTCTAAATCGAGTATCGTTTCTATGGAAACGACTGGCTTTTCTTTTGCGATACGAGTATCTCCTTCTCGATCCACTATTTCTTCTTTATTGCATCCCTAGCTCCCTCACATTGAAGAATTAACACAGAAATTGATTCGCTATGAAATACTATGTATTCTAAGACATTTCCTTCTAAATCGAGTAACGTTTCAATGGAAACGACAGGATTTTCTTTTGGGATACGACAATCTCATTTCCGATCCACTCATCCTTCTTTACTGCATCCCTCACTACCACAAATTGACGAATTAACACAGCAATTGCGTCGCATTGAAATACTATGGGTTCTATGACTTCTCCTTCTAAATCGAGTATCGTTTCTATGGAAACGACTGGCTTTTCTTTTGCGATACGAGTATCTCCTTCTCGATGCACTATTCCTTCTTTATTGCATCCCTAGCTCCCTCACATTGAAGAATTAACACAGAAATTGAGTCGCTATGAAATACTATGGGATCTATGACTTCTCCTTCTAAATCGAGTATCGTTTCTATGGAAACGAAAGGATTTTCTTTTGGGATACGACAATCTCATTTCCGATCCACTAATCCTTCTTTACTGCATCCGTCATTCCCACTCATTGACGAATTCAAACGGAAATTGCGTCGCTTAGTAATACTATGTGTTCTAAGACATTTCCTTCTAAATCGAGTAACGTTTCTATGGAAACGACAGGATTTTCTTTTGAGTTACGACAATCACATTTCCGATCCACTAATCCTTCTTTACTGCATCCCGCACTCACACACATTGACGAACTCACACGGAAATTGCGTCGCTATGAAATACTATGGGTTCTATGGCTTCTCCTTCTAAACCAAGTATCGTTTCTATGGAAACGATTGGCTTTTCTTTTGCGATACGAGTATCTCCTTCTCGATGCACTATTCCTTCTTTATTGCATCCCTAGCTCCCTCACATTGAAGAATTAACACAGAAATTGAGTCGCTATGAAATACTATGGGTTCTATGACTTCTCCTTCTAAATCGGGTATCGTTTCTATGGAAACGAAAGGATTTTCTTTTGGGAAACGACAATCTCATTTCCGATCCACTCATCCTTCTTTACTGCATCCCTCACTCACACAAATTGACAAATTAACACAGCAATTGCGTCGCAATGAAATACTATGGGTTCTATGACATCTCCTTCTAAATCGAGTATCGTTTCTATGGAAACGACTGGCTTTTCTTTTGCGATACGAGTATCTCCTTCTCGATGCACTATTTCTTCTTTATTGCATCCCTAGCTCCCTCACATTGAAGAATTAACACAGAAATTGATTCGCTATGAAATACTATGTATTCTAAGACATATCCTTCTAAATCGAGTAACGTTTCAATGGAAACGACAGGATTTTCTTTTGGGATACGACAATCTCATTTCCGATCCACTCATCCTTCTTTACTGCATCCCTCACTACCACAAATTGACGAATTAACACAGCAATTGCGTCGCATTGAAATACTATGGGTTCTATGACTTCTCCTTCTAAATCGAGTATCGTTTCTATGGAAACGACTGGCTTTTCTTTTGCGATACGAGTATCTCCTTCTCGATGCACTATTCCTTCTTTATTGCATCCCTAGCTCCCTCACATTGAAGAATTAACACAGAAATTGAGTCGCTATGAAATACTATGGGTTCTATGACTTCTCCTTCTAAATCGAGTATCGTTTCTATGGAAACGAAAGGATTTTCTTTTGGGATACGACAATCTCATTTCCGATCCACTCATCCTTCTTTACTGCATCCCTCACTCCCACAAATTGACGAATTAACACAGCAATTGCGTTGCAATGAAATACTATGGGTTCTATGACTTCTCCTTCTAAATCGAGTATCGTTTCTATGGAAACGACTGGCTATTCTTTTGCGATACGAGTATCTCCTTCTCGATGCACTATTCCTTCTTTATTGCATCCCTAGCTCCCTCACATTGAAGAATTAACACAGAAATTGAGTCGCTATGAAGTACTATGGGTTCTATGACTTCTCCTTCTCAATTGAGTATCGTTTCTATGGAAACGAAAGGATTTTCTTTTGGGATACGACAATCTCATTTCCGATCCACTCATCCTTCTTTACTGCACCTCTCACTCCCACAAATTGACGAATTAACACAGCAATTGCATCGCAATGAAATACTATGGGTTCTATGACTTCTCCTTCTAAATCGAGTATCGTTTCTATGGAAACGACTGGCTTTTCTTTTGCGATACGAGTATCTCCTTCTCGATGCACTATTCCTTCTTTATTGCATCCCTAGCTCCCTCACATTGAAGAATTAACACAGAAATTGAGTCGCTATGAAATACTATGGGTTCTATGACTTTTCCTTCTAAATCGAGTAACGTTTCTATGGAAACGAAAGGATTTTCTTTTGCGATACGAGTATCTCCTTCTCGATTCACTATTCCTTCTTTATTGCATCCCTAGCTCCCTCACATTGAAGAATTAACACAGAAATTGAGTCGCTATGAAATACTATGGGTTCTATGACTTCTCCTTCTAAATCGAGTATCGTTTCTATGGAAACGAAAGGATTTTCTTTTGGGATACGACAATCTCATTTCCGATCCACTCATCCTTCTTTACTGCATCCCTCACTCCCACAAGTTGACGAATTAACACAGCAATTGCGTCGCAATGAAATACTATGGGTTCTATGACTTCTCCTTCTAAATCGAGTAACGTTTCTATGGACACGAAAGGATTTGCTTTTGCGATACGAGTATCTCCTTCTCGATGCACTATTCCTTCTTTATTGCATCCCTAGGTCCCTCACATTGAAGAATTAACACAGAAATTGAGTCGCTATGAAATACTATGGGTTCTATGAATTCTCCTTCTAAATCGAGTATCGTTTCTATGGAAACGAAAGGATTTTCTTTTGGGATACGACAATGTCATTTCCGATCCACTCATCCTTCTTTACTGCATCCCTCATTTACACAAATTGACGAATTAACACAGCAATTGCGTCGCAATGAAATACTATGGGTTCTATGACTTCTCCTTCTAAATCGAGTAACGTTTCTATGGAAACGAAAGGATTTTCTTTTGCGATACGAGTATCTCCTTCTCGATGCACTATTCCTTCTTTATTGCATCCCTAGCTCCCTCACATTGAAGAATTAACACAGAAATTGAGTCGCTATGAAATACTATGGGTTCTATGACTTCCCCTTCTAAATCGAGTATCGTTTCTATGGAAACGAAAGGATTTTTTTTGGGATACGACAATCTCATTTCCGATCCACTCATCCCTCTTTACTGCATCCCTCACTCCCACAAATTGACGAATTAACACAGCAACTGCGTCGCAATGAAATACTATGGGTTCTATGACTTCTCCTTCTAAATCGAGTATCGTTTCTATGGAAACGACTGGCTTTTCTTTTGCGATACGAGTATCTCCTTCTCGATGCACTATTCCTTCTTTATTGCATCCCTAGCTCCCTCACATTGAAGAATTAACACAGAAATTGAGTCGCTATGAAATACTGTGGGTGCTATGACTTCTCCTTCTAAATCGAGTATCGTTTCTATGGAAACGAAAGGATTTTCTTTTGGGATACGACAATCTCATTTCCGATCCACTAATCCTTCTTTACTGCATCCCTCATTCCCACTCATTGACGAATTCAAACGGAAATTGCGTCGCTTTGTAATACTATGTGTTCTAAGACATTTCCTTCTAAATCGAGTAACGTTTCTATGGAAACGACAGGATTTTCTTTTGAGATACGACAATCACATTTCCGATCCACTAATCCTTCTTTACTGCATCCCGCACTCACACACATTGACGAATTAACACGGCAATTGCGTCGCTATGAAATACTATGGGTTCTATGACTTCTCCTTCTAAATCGAGTATCGTTTCTATGGAAACGATTGGCTTTTCTTTTGCGATACGAGTATCTCCTTCTCGATGCACTATTCCTTCTTTATTGCACCCCTAGCTCCCTCACATTGAAGAATTAACACAGAAATTGAGTCGCTATGAAATCCTATGGGTTCTATGACTTCTCCTTCTAAATCGAGTATCGTTTCTATGGAAACGAAAGGATTTTCTTTTGGGATACGACAATCTCATTTCCGATCCACTCATCCTTCTTTACTGCATCCCTCACTCCCACAAATTGACGAATTAACACAGCAATTGCATCGCAATGAAATACTATGGGTTCTATGACATCTCCTTCTAAATCGAGTATCGTTTCTATGGAAACGACTGGCTTTTCTTTTGCGATACGAGTATCTCCTTCTCGATGCACTATTCCTTCTTTATTGCATCCCTAGCTCCCTCACATTGAAGAATTAACACAGAAATTGAGTCGCTATGAAATACTATGGGTTCTATGACTTCTCCTTCTAAATCGAGTATCGTTTCTATGGAAACGAAAGGATTTTCTTTTGGGATACAACAATGCCATTTCCGATCCACTCATCCTTCTTTACTGCATCCCTCACTCACACAAATTGACGAATTAACACAGTAATTGCGTCGCAATGAAATATTATGTGTTCTATGACTTCTCCTTCTAAATCGAATACGTTTCTATGGAAACGAAAGGATTTTCTTTTGCGATACGAGTATCTACTTCTCGATGCACTATTCCTTCTTTATTGCATCCCTAGCTCCCTCACATTGAAGAATTAACACAGAAATTGAGTCGCTATGAAATACTATGGGTTCTATGACTTCTCCTTCTAAATCGAGTATCGTTTCTATGGTAACGAAAGGATTTGCTTTTGGGATACGACAATCTCATTTCCGATTTACTGATCCTTCTTTACTGCATCCCTCACTCACACAAATTGACGAATTAACACAGCAATTGCGTCGCAATGAAATACTATGAGCTCTATGACTTCTCCTTCTAAATCGAGTAACGTTTCTATGGAAACGAAAGGATTTTCTTTTGCGATACGGGTATCTCCTTCTCGATGCACTATTCCTTCTTTATTGCATCCCTAGCTCCCTCACATTGAAGAATTAACACAGAAATTGAGTCGCTATGAAATACTATGGGTTCTATGACTTCTCCTTCTAAATCGAGTATCGTTTCTATGGAAACGAAAGGATTTTCCTTTGGGACACGACAATCTCATTTCCGATCCACTCATCCTTCTTTACTGCATCCCTCACTCACACAAATTGACGAATTAACACAGCAATTGCGTCGCAATGAAATACTATGGGTTCTATGACTTCTCCTTCTAAATCGAGTATCGTTTCTATGGAAACGACTGGCTTTTCTTTTGCGATACGAGTATCTCCTTCTCGATGCACTATTCCTTCTTTATTGCATCCCTAGCTCCCTCACATTGAAGAATTAACACAGAAATTGAGTCGCTATGAAATACTATGGGTTCTATGACTTCTCCTTCTAAATCGAGTATCGTTTCTATGGAAACGAAAGGATTTTCTTTTGGGATACGACAATCTCATTTCCGATCCACTCATCCTTCTTTACTGCACCCCTCTATCCCACAAATTGACGAATTAACACAGCAATTGCGTCGCAATGAAATACTATGGGTTCTATGACTTCTCCTTCTAAATCGAGTAACGTTTCTATGGAAACAAAAGGATTTTCTTTTGCGATACGAGTATCTCCTTCTCGATGCACTATTCCTTCTTTATTGCATCCCTAGCTCCCTCACATTGAAGAATTAACACAGAAATTGAGTCGCTATGAAATACTATGGGTTCAATGACTTCTCCTTCTAAATCGAGTATCGTTTCTATGGAAACGAAAGGATTTTCTTTTGGGATACGACAATCTCATTTCCGATCCACTCATCCTTCTTTACTGCATCCCTCACTCCCACAAATTGACGAATTAACACAGCAATTGCGTCGCAATGAAATACTATGGGTTCTATGACTTTTCCTTCTAAATCGAGTAACGTTTCTATGGAAACGAAAGGATTTTCTTTTGCGATACGAGTATCTCCTTCTCGATGCACTATTCCTTCTTTATTGCATCCCTAGCTCCCTCACATTGAAGAATTAACACAGAAATTGAGTCGCTATGAAATACTATGTGTTCTAAGACATTTCCTTCTAAATCGAGTAACGTTTCTATGGAAACGACAGGATTTTCTTTTGAGATACGACAATCACATTTCCGATCCACTTATCCTTCTTTACTGCATCCCGCACTCACACACATTGTCGAATTCACACGGAAATTGCGTCGCTATTAAATACTATGGGTTCTATGACCTTTCCTTCTAAATCGAGTAACGTTTCTATGGAAACGAAAGGATTTTCTTTTGCGATACGAGTATCTCCTTCTCGATGCACTATTCCTTCTTTATTGCATCCCTAGCTCCCTCACATTGAAGAATTAACACAGAAATTGAGTCGCTATGAAATACTATGGGTTCTATGACTTCTCCTTCTAAATCGAGTATCGTTTCTATGGAAACGAAAGGATTTTCTTTTGGGATACGACAATCTCATTTCCGATCCACTAATCCTTCTTTACTGCATCCCTCATTCCCACTCATTGACCAATTCAAACGTAAATTGCGTCGCTTTGTAATACTATGTGTTCTAAGACATTTCCTTCTAAATCGAGTAACGTTTCTATGGAAACGACAGGATTTTCTTTTGAGATACGACAATCACATTTCCGATCCACTAATCCTTCTTTACTGCATCCCGCACTCACACACATTGACGAATTCACACGGAAATTGCGTCCATATGAATTACTATGGGTTCTATGACTTCTCCTTCTAAATCGAGTATCGTTTCTATTTTAACGATTGGCTTTTCTTTTGCGATACGAGTATCTCCTTCTCGATGCACTATTCCTTCTTTATTGCATCCCTAGCTCCCTCACATTAAAGAATTAACACAGAAATTGAGTCGCTATGAAATACTATGGGTTCTATGACTTCTCCTTCTAAATCGAGTATCGTTGCTATGGAAACGAAAGGATTTTCCTTTGGGACACGACAATCTCATTTCCGATCCACTCATCCTTCTTTACTGCATCCCTCACTCACACAAATTGACGAATTAACACAGCAATTGCGTCGCAATGAAATACTATGGGTTCTATGACTTCTCCTTCTAAATCGAGTATCGTTTCTATGGAAACGACTGGCTTTTCTTTTGCGATACGAGTATCTCCTTCTCGATGCACTATTCCTTCTTTATTGCATAACTAGCTCCCTCACATTGAAGAATTAACACAGAAATTGAGTCGCTATGAAATACTATGGGTTCTATGACTTCTCCATCTAAATCGAGTATCGTTTCTATGGAAACGAAAGGATTTTCTTTTGGGATACGACAATCTCATTTCCGATCCACTCATCCTTCTTTACTGCACCCCTCTATCCCACAAATTGACGAATTAACACAGCAATTGCGTCGCTATGAAATACTATGGGTTCTATGACTTCTCATTCTAAATCGAGTAACGTTTCTATGGAAACAAAAGGATTTTCTTTTGCGATACGAGTATCTCTTTCTCGATGCACTATTCCTTCTTTATTGCATCCCTAGCTCCCTCACATTGAAGAATTAACACAGAAATTCAGTCGCTATGAAATACTATGGGTTCAATGACTTCTCCTTCTAAATCGAGTATCGTTTCTATGGAAACGAAAGGATTTTCTTTTGGGAAACGACAATCTCATTTCCGATCCACTCATCCTTCTTTACTGCATCCCTCACTCCCACAAATTGACGAATTAACACAGCAATTGCGTCGCAATGAAATACTATGGGTTATATGACTTTTCCTTCTAAATCGAGTAACGTTTCTATGGAAACGAAAGGATTTTCTTTTGCGATACGAGTATCTCCTTCTCGATGCACTATTCCTTCTTTATTGCATCCCTAGCTCCCTCACATTGAAGAATTAACACAGAAATTGAGTCGCTATGAAATACTATGTGTTCTAAGACATTTCCTTCTAAATCGAGTAACGTTTCTATGGAAACGACAGGATTTTCTTTTGAGATACGACAATCACATTTCCGATCCACTTATCCTTCTTTACTGCATCCCGCACTCACACACATTGTCGAATTCACACGGAAATTGCGTCGCTATTAAATACTATGGGTTCTATGACCTTTCCTTCTAAATCGAGTAACGTTTCTATGGAAACGATAGGATTTTCTTTTGCGATACGAGTATCTCCTTCTCGATGCACTATTCCTTCTTTATTGCATCCCTAGCTCCCTCACATTGAAGAATTAACACAGAAATTGAGTTGCTATGAAATACTATGTGTTCTAAGACATTTCCTTCTAAATCGAGTAACGTTTCAATGGAAACGACTGGATTTCCTTTTGGGATACGACAATCTCATTTCCGATCCACTCATCCTTCTTTACTGCATCCCTCACTCCCACAAATTGACGAATTAAAACAGCAATTGCGTCGCAATGAAATACTATGGGTTCTATGACTTCTCCTTCTAAATCGAGTATCGTTTCTATGGAAACGACTGGCTTTTCTTTTGCGATACGAGTATCTCCTTCTCGATGCACTATTCCTTCTTTATTGCATCCCTAGCTCCCTCACATTGAAGAATTAACACAGAAATTGAGTCGCTATGAAATACTATGGGTTCTATGACTTCTCCTACTAAATCGAGTATCGTCTCTATGGAAACGAAAGGATTTTCTTTTGGGATACGACAATCATTTCCGATCCACTCATCCTTCTTTACTGCATCCCTCACTCCCACTAATTGACGAATTAACACAGCAATTGCGTCGCAATGAAATACTATGGGTTCTATGACTTTTCCTTCTAAATCGAGTAACGTTTCTATGGAAACGAAAGGATTTTCTTTTGCGATACGAGTATCTCCTTCTCGATGCACTATTCCTTCTTTATTGCATCCCTAGCTCCCTCACATTGAAGAATTAACACAGAAATTGAGTCGCTATGAAATACTATGTGTTCTAAGACATTTCCTTCTAAATCGGGTAACGTTTCAATGGAAACGACAGGATTTTCTTTTGGGATACGACAATGTCATTTCCGATCCACTCATCCTTCTTTACTGCATCCCTCACTCCCACTAATTGACGAATTAACACAGCAATTGCGTCGCAATGAAATACTATGGGTTCTATGACTTTTCCTTCTAAATCGAGTAACGTTTCTATGGAAACGAAAGGATTTTCTTTTGCGATACGAGTATCTCCTTCTCGATGCACTATTCCTTCTTTATTGCATCCCTAGCTCCCTCACATTGAAGAATTAACACAGAAATTGAGTCGCTATGAAATACTATGTGTTCTAAGACATTTCCTTCTAAATCGGGTAACGTTTCAATGGAAACGACAGGATTTTCTTTTGGGATACGACAATGTCATTTCCGATCCACTCATCCTTCTTTACTGCATCCCTCACTCCCACAAATTGACGAATTAAAACAGCAATTGCATCGCAATGAAATACTATGGGTTCTATGACTTCTCCTTCTAAATCGAGTATCATTTCTATGGAAACGACTGGCTTTTCTTTTGCGATACGAGTATCTCCTTCTCGATGCACTATTCCTTCTTTATTGCATCCGTAGCTCCCACACATTGACGAATTAACACACAAATTGAGTCGCTATGAAATACTATGGGTTCTATGACTTCTCCTTCTGAATCGAGTAGCGTTTCTGTGGAAACGAAAGGATTTTCTTTTGGGATACGACAATCTCATTTCCGATCTACTAATCCTTCTTTACTGCATCCCTCATTCCCACTCATTGACGAATTCAAACGGAAATTGCGTCGCTTTGTAATACTATGTGTTCTAAGACATTTCCTTCTAAATCGAGTAACGTTTCTATGGAAACGACAGGATTTTCTTTTGAGATACGACAATCACATTTCCGATCCACTAATCCTTCTTTACTGCATCCCGCACTCACACACATTGTCGAATTCACACGGAATTTGCGTCGCTATGAAATACTATGGGTTCTATGACTTCTCCTTCTAAATCGAGTAACGTTTCTATGGAAACGAAAGGATTTTCTTTTGCGATACGAGTATCTCCTTCTCGATGCACTATTCCTTCTTTATTGCATCCCTAGCTCCCTCACATTGAAGAATTAACACAGAAATTGAGTCGCCATGAAATACTATGGGTTCTATGACTTCTCCTTCTAAATCGAGTAACGTTTCTATGGAAACGAAAGGATTTTCTTTTGCGATACGAGTATATCCTTCTCGATGCACTATTCCTTCTTTATTGCATCCCTAGCTCCCTCACATTGAAGAATTAACACAGAAATTGAGTCGCTATGAAATACTATGGGTTCTATGACTTCTCCTTCTAAATCGAGTAACGTTTGTATGGAAACGAAAGGATTTTCTTTTGCGATACGAGTATCTCCTTCCCGATGCACTATTCCTTCTTTATTGCATCCCTAGCTCCCTCACATTGAAGAATTAACACAGAAATTGAGTCGCTATGAAATACTATGGGTTCTATGACTTCTCCTTCTAAATCGAGTATCGTTTCTATGGAAACGAAAGGATTTTCTTTTGGGATACGAAAATCTCATTTCGGATCCACTCATCCTTCTTTACTGCATCCCTCACTCCCACAAATTGACGAATTAACGCAGCAATTGCGTCGCAATGAAATACTATGGGTTCTATGACTTCTCCTTCTAAATCGAGTAACGTTTCTATGGAAACGATTGGCTTTTCTTTTGCGATACGAGTATCTCCTTCTCGATGCACTATTCCTTCTTTATTGCATCCCTAGCTCCCTCACATTGAAGAATTAACACAGAAATTGAGTCGCTATGAAATACTATGGGTTCTATGACTTCTCCTTCTAAATCGAGTATCGTTTCTATGGAAACGAAAGGATTTTCTTTTGGGATACGACAATCTCATTTCCGATCCACTAATCCTTCTTTACTGCATCCCTCATTCCCACTCATTGACGAATTCAAACGGAAATTGCGTCGCTTTGTAATACTATGTGTTCTAAGACATTTCCTTCTAAATCGAGTAACGTTTCTATGGAAACGACAGGATTTTCTTTTGAGATACGACAATCACATTTCCGATCCACTAATCCTTCTTTACTGCATCCCGCACTCACACACTTTGACGAATTCACACGGAAATTGCGTCCATATGAATTACTATGGGTTCTATGACTTCTCCTTCTAAATCGAGTATCGTTTCTATTTAAACGATTGGCTTTTCTTGTGCGATACGAGTATCTCCTTCTCGATGCACTATTCCTTCTTTATTGCATCCCTAGCTCCCTCACATTGAAGAATTAACACAGAAATTGAGTCGCTATGAAATACTATGGGTTCTATGACTTCTCCTTCTAAATCAAGTATCGTTTCTATGGAAACGAAAGGATTTTCCTTTGGGACACGACAATCTCATTTCCGATCCACTCATCCTTCTTTACTGCATCCCTCACTCACACAAATTGACGAATTAACACAGCAATTGCGTCGCAATGAAATACTATGGGTTCTATGACTTCTCCTTCTAAATCGAGTATCGTTTCTATGGAAACGACTGGCTTTTCTTTTGCGATACGAGTATCTCCTTCTCGATGCACTATTCCTTCTTTATTGCATCCCTAGCTCCCTCACATTGAAGAATTAACACAGAAATTGAGTCGCTATGAAATACTATGTGTTCTATGACTTCTCCTTCTAAATCGAGTATCGTTTCTATGGAAACGAAAGGATTTTCTTTTGGGATACGACAATCTCATTTCCGATCCACTCATCCTTCTTTACCGCACCCCTCTATCCCACAAATTGACGAATTAACACAGCAATTGCGTCGCAATGAAATACTATGGGTTCTATGACTTCTCCTTCTAAATCGAGTAACGTTTCTATGGAAACAAAAGGATTTTCTTTTGCGATACGAGTATCTCCTTCTCGATGCACTATTCCTTCTTTATTGCATCCCTAGCTCCCTCACATTGAAGAATTAACATAGAAATTGAGTCGCTATGAAATACTATGGGTTCAATGACTTCTCCTTCTAAATCGAGTATCGATTCTATGGAAACGAAAGGATTTTCTTTTGGGATACGACAATCTCATTTCCGATCCACTCATCCTTCTTTACTGCATCCCTCACTCCCACAAATTGACGAATTAACTCAGCAATTGCGTCGCAATGAAATACTATGGGTTATATGACTTTTCCTTCTAAATCGAGTAACGTTTCTATGGAAACGAAAGGATTTTCTTTTGCGATACGAGTATCTCCTTCTCGATGCACTATTCCTTCTTTATTGCATCCCTAGCTCCCTCACATTGAAGAATTAACACAGAAATTGAGTCGCTATGAAATACTATGTGTTCTAAGACATTTCCTTCTAAATCGAGTAACGTTTCTATGGAAACGACAGGATTTTCTTTTGAGATACGACAATCACATTTCCGATCCACTTATCCTTCTTTACTGCATCCCGCACTCACACACATTGTCGAATTCACACGGAAATTGCGTCGCTATTAAATACTATGGGTTCTATGACCTTTCCTTCTAAATCGAGTAACGTTTCTATGGAAACGAAAGGATTTTCTTTTGCGATACGAGTATCTCCTTCTCGATGCACTATTCCTTCTTTATTGCATCCCTAGCTCCCTCACATTGAAGAATTAACACAGAAATTGAGTCGCTATGAAATACTATGGGTTCTATGACATTTCCTTCTAAATCGAGTAACGTTTCAATGGAAACGACTGGATTTTCTTTTGGGATACGACAATCTCATTTCCGATCCACTCATCCTTCTTTACTGCATCCCTCACTCCCACAAATTGACGAATTAAAACAGCAATTGCGTCCCAATGAAATACTATGGGTTCTATGACTTCTCCTTCTAAATCGAGTATCGTTTCTATGGAAACGACTGGCTTTTCTTTTGCGATACGAGTATCTCCTTCTCGATGCACTATTCCTTCTTTATTGCATCCCTAGCTCCCTCACATTGAAGAATTAACACAGAAATTGAGTCGCTATGAAATACTATGGGTTCTATGACTTCTCCTACTAAGTCGAGTATCGTCTCTATGGAAACGATAGGATTTTCTTTTGGGATACGACAATCTCATTTCCGATCCACTCATCCTTCTTTACTGCATCCCTCACTCCCACTAATTGACGAATTAACACAGCAATTGCGTCGCAATGAAATACTATGGGTTCTATGACTTTTCCTTCTAAATCGAGTAACGTTTCTATGGAAACGATAGGATTTTCTTTTGCGATACGAATATCTCCTTCTCGATGCACTATTCCTTCTTTATTGCATCCCTAGCTCCCTCACATTGAAGAATTAACACAGAAATTGAGTCGCTATGAAATACTATGTGTTCTAAGACATTTCCTTCTAAATCGGGTAACGTTTCAATGGAAACGACAGGATTTTCTTTTGGGATACGAGTATCTCCTTCTCGATGCACTATTCCTTCTTTATTGCATCCCTAGCTCCCTCATATTGAAGAATTAACACAGAAATTGAGTCGCTATGAAATACTATGTGTTCTAAGACATTTCCTTCTAAATCGGGTAACGTTTCAATGGAAACGACAGGATTTTCTTTTGGGATACGACAATGTCGTTTCCGATCCACTCATCCTTCTTTACTGCATCCCTCACTCCCACAAATTGACGAATTAAAACAGCAATTGCATCGCAATGAAATACTATGGGTTCTATGACTTCTCCTTCTAAATCGAGTATCGTTTCTATGGAAACGACTGGCTTTTCTTTTGCGATACGAGTATCTCCTTCTCGATGCACTATTCCTTCTTTATTGCATCCGTAGCTCCCTCACATTGACGAATTAACACACAAAATGAGTCGCTATGAAATACTATGGGTTCTATGACTTCTCCTACTAAATCGAGTATCATCTCTATGGAAACGAAAGGATTTTCTTTTGGGATACGACAATCATTTCCGATCCACTCATCCTTCTTTACTGCATCCCTCACTCCCACTAATTGACGAATTAACACAGCAATTGCGTCGCAATGAAATACTATGGGTTCTGTGACTTTTCCTTCTAAATCGAGTAACGTTTCTATGGAAACGAAAGGATTTTCTTTTGCGATACGAGTATCTCCTTCTCGATGCACTATTCCTTCTTTATTGCATCCCTAGCTCCCTCACATTGAAGAATTAAAACAGAAATTGAGTCGCTATGAAATACTATGTGTTCTAAGACATTTCCTTCTAAATCGGGTAACGTTTCAATGGAAACGACAGGATTTTCTTTTGGGATACGATAATGTCATTTCCGATCCACTCATCCTTCTTTACTGCATCCCTCACTCCCACAAATTGACGAATTAAAACAGCAATTGCATCGCAATGAAATACTATGGGTTCTATGACTTCTCCTTCTAAATCGAGTATCGTTTCTATGGAAACGACTGGCTTTTCTTTTGCGATACGAGTATCTCCTTCTCGATGCACTATTCCTTCTTTATTGCATCCGTAGCTCCCTCACATTGACGAATTAACACACAAATTGAGTCGCTATGAAATACTATGGGTTCTATGACTTCTCCTTCTAAATCGAGTAGCGTTTCTGTGGAAACGAAAGGATTTTCTTTTGGGATACGACAATCTAATTTCCGATCTACTAATCCTTCTTTACTGCATCCCTCATTCCCACTCATTGACGAATTCAAACGGAAATTGCGTCGCTTTGTAATACTATGTGTTCTAAGACATTTCCTTCTAAGTCGAGTAACGTTTCTATGGAAACGACAGGATTTTCTTTTGAGATACGACAATCACATTTCCGATCCACTAATCCTTCTTTACTGCATCCCGCACTCACACACATTGTCGAATTCACACGGAAATTGCGTCGCTATGAAATACTATGGGTTCTATGACTTCTCCTTCTAAATCGAGTAACGTTTCTATGGAAACGAAAGGATTTTCTTTTGCGATACGAGTATCTCCTTCTCGATGCACTATTCCTTCTTTATTGCATCCCTAGCTCCCTCACATTGAAGAATTAACACAGAAATTGAGTCGCCATGAAATACTATGGGTTCTATGACTTCTCCTTCTAAATCGAGTAACGTTTCTATGGAAACGAAAGGATTTTCTTTTGCGATACGAGTATATCCTTCTCGATGCACTATTCCTTTTTTATTGCATCCCTAGCTCCCTCACATTGAAGAATTAACACAGAAATTGAGTCGCTATGAAATACTATGGGTTCTATGACTTCTCCTTCTAAATCGAGTAACGTTTGTATGGAAACGAAAGGATTTTCTTTTGCGATACGAGTATCTCCTTCCCGATGCACTATTCCTTCTTTATTGCATCCCTAGCTCCCTCACATTGAAGAATTAACACAGAAATTGAGTCGCTATGAAATACTATGGGTTCTATGACTTCTCCTTCTAAATCGAGTATCGTTTCTATGGAAACGAAAGGATTATCTTTTGGGATACGAAAATCTCATTTCGGATCCACTCATCCTTCTTTACTGCATCCCTCACTCCCACAAATTGACGAATTAACGCAGCAATTGCGTCGCAATGAAATACTATGGGTTCTATGACTTCTCCTTCTAAATCGAGTAACGTTTCTATGGAAACGACTGGCTTTTCTTTTGCGATACGAGTATCTCCTTCTCGATGCACTATTCCTTCTTTATTGCATCCCTAGCTCCCTCACATTGAAGAATTAACACAGAAATTGAGTCGCTATGAAATACTATGGGTTCTATGACTTCTCCTTCTAAATCGAGTATCGTTTCTATGGAAACGAAAGGATTTTCTTTTGGGATACGACAATCTCATTTCCGATCCACTAATCCTTCTTTACTGCATCCCTCATTCCCACTCATTGACGAATTCAAACGGAAATTGCGTCGCTTTGTAATACTATGTGTTCTAAGACATTTCCTTCTAAATCGAGTAACGTTTCTATGGAAACGACAGGATTTTCTTTTGAGATACGACAATCACATTTCCGATCCACTAATCCTTCTTTACTGCATCCCGCACTCACACACTTTGACGAATTCACACGGAAATTGCGTCCATATGAATTACTATGGGTTCTATGACTTCTCCTTCTAAATCGAGTATCGTTTCTATTTAAACGATTGGCTTTTCTTGTGCGATACGAGTATCTCCTTCTCGATGCACTATTCCTTCTTTATTGCATCCCTAGCTCCCTCACATTGAAGAATTAACACAGAAATTGAGTCGCTATGAAATACTATGGGTTCTATGACTTCTCCTTCTAAATCAAGTATCGTTTCTATGGAAACGAAAGGATTTTCCTTTGGGACACGACAATCTCATTTCCGATCCACTCATCCTTCTTTACTGCATCCCTCACTCACACAAATTGACGAATTAACACAGCAATTGCGTCGCAATGAAATACTATGGGTTCTATGACTTCTCCTTCTAAATCGAGTATCGTTTCTATGGAAACGACTGGCTTTTCTTTTGCGATACGAGTATCTCCTTCTCGATGCACTATTGCTTCTTTATTGCATCCCTAGCTCCCTCACATTGAAGAATTAACACAGAAATTGAGTCGCTATGAAATACTATGGGTTCTATGACTTCTCCTTCTAAATCGAGTATCGTTTCTATGGAAACGAAAGCATTTTCTTTTGGGATACGACAATCTCATTTCCGATCCACTCATCCTTCTTTACCGCACCCCTCTATCCCACAAATTGACGAATTAACACAGCAATTGCGTCGCAATGAAATACTATGGGTTCTATGACTTCTCCTTCTAAATCGAGTAACGTTTCTATGGAAACAAAAGGATTTTCTTTTGCGATACGAGTATCTCCTTCTCGATGCACTATTCCTTCTTTATTGCATCCCTAGCTCCCTCACATTGAAGAATTAACACAGAAATTGAGTCGCTATGAAATACTATGGGTTCAATGACTTCTCCTTCTAAATCGAGTATCGTTTCTATGGAAACGAAAGGATTTTCTTTTGGGATACGACAATCTCATTTCCGATCCACTCATCCTTCTTTACTGCATCCCTCTCTCCCACAAATTGACGAATTAACTCAGCAATTGCGTCGCAATGAAATACTATGAGTTATATGACTTTTCCTTCTAAATCGAGTAACGTTTCTATGGAAACGAAAGGATTTTCTTTTGCGATACGAGTATCTCCTTCTCGATGCACTATTCCTTCTTTATTGCATCCCTAGCTCCCTCACATTGAAGAATTAACACAGAAATTGAGTCGCTATGAAATACTATGTGTTCTAAGACATTTCCTTCTAAATCGAGTAACGTTTCTATGGAAACGACAGGATTTTCTTTTGAGATACGACAATCACATTTCCGATCCACTTATCCTTCTTTACTGCATCCCGCACTCAAAAACATTGTCGAATTCACACGGAAATTGCGTCGCTATTAAATACTATGGGTTCTATGACCTTTCCTTCTAAATCGAGTAACGTTTCTATGGAAACGAAAGGATTTTCTTTTGCGATACGAGTATCTCCTTCTCGATGCACTATTCCTTCTTTATTGCATCCCTAGCTCCCTCACATTGAAGAATTAACACAGAAATTGAGTTGCTATGAAATACTATGTGTTCTAAGACATTTCCTTCTAAATCGAGTAACGTTTCAATGGAAACGACTGGATTTCCTTTTGGGATACGACAATCTCATTTCCGATCCACTCATCCTTCTTTACTGCATCCCTCACTCCCACAAATTGACGAATTAAAACAGAAATTGCGTCGCAATGAAATACTATGGGTTCTATGACTTCTCCTTCTAAATCGAGTATCGTTTCTATGGAAACGACTGGCTTTTCTTTTGCGATACGAGTATCTCCTTCTCGATGCACTATTCCTTCTTTATTGCATCCCTAGCTCCCTCACATTGAAGAATTAACACAGAAATTGAGTCGCTATGAAATACTATGGGTTCTATGACTTCTCCTACTAAATCGAGTATCGTCTCTATGGAAACGATAGGATTTTCTTTTGGGATACGACAATCTCATTTCCGATCCACTCATCCTTCTTTACTGCATCCCTCACTCCCACTAATTGACGAATTAACACAGCAATTGCGTCGCAATGAAATACTATGGGTTCTGTGACTTTTCCTTCTAAATCGAGTAACGTTTCTATGGAAACGAAAGGATTTTCTTTTGCGATACGAGTATCTCCTTCTCGATGCACTATTCCTTCTTTATTGCATCCCTAGCTCCCTCACATTGAAGAATTAACACAGAAATTGAGTCGCTATGAAATACTATGTGTTCTAAGACATTTCCTTCTAAATCGGGTAACGTTTCAATGGAAACGACAGGATTTTCTTTTGGGATACGACAATGTCATTTCCGATCCACTCATCCTTCTTTACTGCATCCCTCACTCCCACAAATTGACGAATTAAAACAGCAATTGCGTCGCAATGAAATACTATGGGTTCTATGACTTCTCCTTCTAAATCGAGTATCGTTTCTATGGAAACGACTGGCTTTTCTTTTGCGATAAGAGTATCTCCTTCTCGATGCACTATTCCTTCTTTATTGCATCCCTAGCTCCCTCACATTGACGAATTAACACAAAAATTGAGTCGCTATGAAATACTATGGGTTCTATGACTTCTCCTTCTAAATCGAGTAACGTTACTGTGGAAACGAAAGGATTTTCTTTTGGGATACGACAATCTCATTACCGATCTACTAATCCTTCTTTACTGCATCCCTCATTCCCACTCATTGACGAATTCAAACGGAAATTGCGTCGCTTTGTAATACTATGTGTTCTAAGACATTTCCTTCTAAATCGAGTAACGTTTCTATGGAAACGACAGGATTTTCTTTTGAGATACGACAATCACATTTCCGATCCACTAATCCTTCTTTACTGCATCCCGCACTCACACACATTGCCGAATTCACACGGAAATTGCGTCGCTATGAAATACTATGGGTTCTATGACTTCTCCTTCTAAATCGAGTAACGTTTCTATGGAAACGAAAGGATTTTCTTTTGCAATACGAGTATCTCCTTCTCGATGCACTATTCCTTCTTTATTGCATCCCTAGCTCCCTCACATTGAAGAATTAACACTGAAATTGAGTCGCCATGAAATACTATGTGTTCTATGACTTCTCCTTCTAAATCGAGTAACGTTTCTATGGAAACGAAAGGATTTTCTTTTGCGATACGAGTATATCCTTCTCGATGCACTATTCCTTCTTTATTGCATCCCTAGCTCCCTCACATTGAAGAATTAACACAGACATTGAGTCGCTATGAAATACTATGGGTTCTATGACTTCTCCTTCTAAATCGAGTAACGTTTGTATGGAAACGAAAGGATTTTCTTTTGCGATACGAGTATCTCCTTCTCGATGCACTATTCCTTCTTTATTGCATCCCTAGCTCCCTCACATTGAAGAATTAACACAGAAATTGAGTCGCTATGAAATACTATGGGTTCTATGACTTCTCCTTCTAAATCGAGTATCGTTTCTATGGAAACGAAAGTATTTTCTTTGGGGATACGAAAATCTCATTTCGGATCCACTCATCCTTCTTTACTGCATCCCTCACTCCCACAAATTGACGAATTAACGCAGCAATTGCGTCGCAATGAAATACTATGGGTTCTATGACTTCTCCTTCTAAATCGAGTAACGTTTCTATGGAAACGAAAGGATTTTCTTTTGCGATACGAGTATCTCCTTCTCGATGCACTATTCCTTCTTTATTGCATCCCTAGCTCCCTCACATTGAAGAATTAACACAGAAATTGAGTCGTTATGAAATACTATGGGTTCTATGACTTCTCATTCTAAATCGAGTATCGTTTCTATGGAAACGAAAGGATTTTCTTTTGGGATACGACAATCTCATTTCCGATCCACTCATCCTTCTTTACTGCATCCCTCACTCCCACAAATTGACGAATTAACACAGCAATTGCGTCGCAATGAGATACTATGGGTTCTATGACTTCTCCTTCTAAATCGAGTAACGTTTCTATGGAAACGAAAGGATTTTCTTTTGCGATACGAGTATCTCCTTCTCGACGCACTATTCCTTCTTTATTGCATCGCTAGCTCCCTCACATTGAAGAATTAACACAGAAATTGAGTCGCTATGAAATACTATGGGTTCTATGACTTCTCCTTCTAAATCGAGTATCGTTTCTATGGAAACGAAAGGATTTTCTATTGGGATACGACAATCACATTTCCGATCCACTTATCCTTCTTTACTGCATCCCGCACTCACACACATTGTCGAATTCACACGGAAATTGCGTCGCTATTAAATACTATGGGTTCTATGACCTTTCCTTCTAAATCGAGTAACGTTTCTATGGAAACGAAAGGATTTTCTTTTGCGATACGAGTATCTCCTTCTCGATGCACTATTCCTTCTTTATTGCATCCCTAGCTCCCTCACATTGAAGAATTAACACAGAAATTGAGTTGCTATGAAATACTATGTGTTCTAAGACATTTCCTTCTAAATCGAGTAACGTTTCAATGGAAACGACTGGATTTTCTTTTGGGATACGACAATCTCATTTTCGATCCACTCATCCTTCTTTACTGCATCCCTGACTCCCACAAATTGACGAATTAAAACAGCAATTGCGTCGCAATGAAATACTATGGGTTCTATGACTTCTCCTTCTAAATCGAGTATCGTTTCTATGGAAACGACTGGCTTTTCTTTTGCGATACGAGTATCTCCTTCTCGATGCACTATTCCTTCTTTATTGCATCCCTAGCTCCCTCACATTGAAGAATTAACACAGAAATTGAGTCGCTATGATATACTATGGGTTCTATGACTTCTCCTACTAAATCGAGTATCGTCTCTATGGAAACGATAGGATTTTCTTTTGGGATACGACAATCTCATTTCCGATCCACTCATCCTTCTTTACTGCATCCCTCACTCCCACTAATTGACGAATTAACACAGCAATTGCGTCGCAATAAAATACTATGTGTTCTATGACTTTTCCTTCTAAATCGAGTAACGTTTCTATGGAAACGAAAGGATTTTCTTTTGCGATACGAGTATCTCCTTCTCGATGCACTATTCCTTCTTTATTGCATCCCTAGCTCCCTCACATTGAAGAATTAACACAGAAATTGAGTCGCTATGAAATACTATGTGTTCTAAGACATTTCCTTCTAAATCGGGTAACGTTTCAATGGAAACGACAGGATTTTCTTTTGGGATACGACAATGTCATTTCCGATCCACTCATCCTTCTTTACTGCATCCCTCACTCCCACAAATTGACGAATTAAAACAGCAATTGCGTCGCAATGAAATACTATGGGTTCTATGACTTCTCCTTCTAAATCGAGTATCGTTTCTATGGAAACGACTGGCTTTTCTTTTGCGATACGAGTATCTCCTTCTCGATGCACTATTCCTTCTTTATTGCATCCCTAGCTCCCTCACATTGACGAATTAACACACAAATTGAGTCGCTATGAAATACTATGGGTTCTATGACTTCTCCTTCTAAATCGAGTTTTACGTTTCTGTGGAAACGAAAGGATTTTCTTTTGGGATACGACAATCTCATTACCGATCTACTAATCCTTCTTTACTGCATCCCTCATTCCCACTCATTGACGAATTCAAACGGAAATTGCGTCGCTTTGTAATACTATGTGTTCTAAGACATTTCCTTCTAAATCGAGTAACGTTTCTATGGAAACGACAGGATTTTCTTTTGAGATACGACAATCACATTTCCGATCCACTAATCCTTCTTTACTGCATCCCTCACTCCCACAAATTGACGAATTAACACAGCAATTGCGTCGCAATAAGATACTATGGGTTCTATGACTTCTCCTTCTAAATCGAGTAACGTTTCTATGGAAACGAAAGGATTTTCTTTTGCGATACGAGTATCTCCTTCTCGATGCACTATTCCTTCTTTATTGCATCCCTAGCTCCCTCACATTGAAGAATTAACACAGAAATTGCGTCGCAATGAAATACTATGAGTTCTATGACTTCTCCTTCTAAATCGAGTAACGTTTCTATGGAAACGACAGGAATTTCTTTTGCGATGCGAGTATCTCCTTCTCGATGCACTATTCCTTCTTTATTGCATCCCTAGCTCCCTCACATTGAAGAATTAACACAGAAATTGAGTCGTTATGAAATACTATGGGTTCTATGACTTCTCATTCTAAATCGAGTATCGTTTCTATGGAAACGAAAGGATTTTCTTTTGGGATACGACAATCTCATTTCCGATCCACTCATCCTTCTTTACTGCATCCCTCACTCCCACAAATTGACGAATTAACACAGCAATAGCGTCGCAATAAGATACTATGGGTTCTATGACTTCTCCTTCTAAATCGAGTATCGTTTCTATGGAAACGAAAGGATTTTCTTTTGCGATACGAGTATCTCCTTCTCGACGCACTATTCCTTCTTTATTGCATCGCTAGCTCCCTCACATTGAAGAATTAACACAGAATTTGAGTCGCTATGAAATACTATGGGTTCTATGTCTTCTCCTTCTAAATCGAGTATCGTTTCTATGGAAACGAAAGGATTTTCTATTGGGATACGACAATCTCATTTCCGATCCACTCATCCTTCTTTACTGCATCCCTCACTCCCACAAATTGACGAATTAACACAGCAATTGCGTCGCTATGAAATACTATGGGTTCTATGACTTCTCCTTCTAAATCGAGTATCGTTTCTATGGAAACGAAAGGATTTTCTTTTGGGATACGACAATCTCATTTCCGATCCACTCATCCTTCTTTACTGCACCCCTCTCTCCCACAAATTGACGAATTAACACAGCAATTGCGTCGCAATGAAATACTATGGGTTCTATGACTTCTCCTTCTAAATCGAGTAACGTTTCTATGGAAACAAAAGGATTTTCTTTTGCGATACGAGTATCTCCTTCTCGATGCACTATTCCTTCTTTATTGCATCCCTAGCTCCCTCACATTGAAGAATTAACACAGAAATTGAGTCGCTATGAAATACTATGGGTTCAATGACTTCTCCTTCTAAATCGAGTATCGTTTCCTATGGAAACGAAAGGATTTTCTTTTAGGATACGACAATCTCATTTCCGATCCACTCATCCTTCTTTACTGCATCCCTCACTCCCACAAATTGACGAATTAACACAGCAATTGCGTCGCAATGATATACTATGGGTTCTATGACTTTTCCTTCTAAATCGAGTAACGTTTCTATGGAAACGATAGGATTTTCTTTTACGATACGAGTATCTCCTTCTCGATGCACTATTCCTTCTTTATTGCATCCCTAGCTCCCTCACATTGAAGAATTAACACAGAAATTGAGTTGCTCTGAAATACTATGTGTTCTAAGACATTTCCTTCTAAATCGAGTAACGTTTCAATGGAAACGACAGGATTTTCTTTTCGGATACGACAATCTCATTTCCGATCCACTCATCCTTCTTTACTGCATCCCTCACTCCCACAAATTGACGAATTAAAACAGCAATTGCGTCGCAATGAAATACTATGGGTTCTATGACTTCTCATTCTAAACCGAGTATCGTTTCTATGGAAACGACTGGCTTTTCTTTTGCGATACGAGTATCTCCTTCTCGATGCACTATTCCTTCTTTATTGCATCCCTAGCTCCCTCACATTGACGAATTAACACAGAAATTGAGTCGCTATGAAATACTATGGGTTCTAGGACTTCTCCTTATAAATCGAGTAACGTTTCTATGGAAACGAAAGGATTTTCTTTTGGGATACGACAATCTCATTTCCGATCCACTAATCCTTCTTTACTGCATCCCTCATTCCCACTCATTGACGAATTCAAACGGAAATTGCGTCGCTTTGTAATACTATGTGTTCTAAGACATTTCCTTCTAAATCGAGTAACGTTTCTATGGAAACGACAGGATTTTCTTTTGAGATACGACAATCACATTTCCGATCCACTTATCCTTCTGTACTGCATCCCGCACTCACACACATTGTCGAATTCACACGGAAATTGCGTCGCTATGAAATACTATGGGTTCTATGACTTTTCCTTCTAAATCGAGTAACGTTTCTATGGAAACGAAAGGATTTTCTTTTGCGATACGAGTATCTCCTTCTCGATGCACTATTCCTTCTTTATTGCATCCCTAGCTCCCTCACATTGGAGAATTAACACAGAAATTGAGTCGCTATGAGATACTATGTGTTCTAAGACATTTCCTTCTAAATCGAGTAACGTTTCAATGGAAACGACAGGATTTTCTTTTGGGATACGACAATCTCATTTCCGATCCACTCATCCGTCTTTACTGCATCCCTCACTCCCACAAATTGACTAATTAAAACAGCAATTGCGTCGCAATGAAATACTATGGGTTCTATGACTTCTCCTTCTAAATCGAGTATCGTTTCTATGGAAACGACTGGCTTTTCTTCTGCGATACGAGTAACTAATTCTCGATGCACTATTCCTTCTTCATTGCATCCCTAGCTCCCTCATATTGACGAATTAACACAGAAATTGAGTCGCTATGAAATACTATGGGTTCTATGACTTCTCCTTCTAAATCGAGTAACGTTTCTATGGAAACGAAAGGATTTTCTTTTGGGATACGACAATCTCATTTCCGATCCACTAATCCTTATTTACTGCATCCCTCATTCCCACTCATTGACGTATTCAAACGGAAATTGCGTCGCTTTGTAACACTATGGGTTCTAAGACATTTCCTTCTAAATCGAGTAACGTTTCTATGGAAACGACAGGATTTTCTTTTGAGATACGACAATCACATTTCCGATCCACTAATCCTTCTTTACTGCATCCCGCACTCACACACATTGTCGAATTCACACGGAAATTGCGTCGCTATGAAATACTATGGGTTCTATGACTTCTCCTTCTAAATCGAATAACGTTTCTATGGAAACGAAAGGATTTTCTTTTGCAAGACGAGTATCTCCTTCTCGATGCACTATTCCTTCTATATTGCATCCCTAGCTCCCTCACATTGAAGAATTAACACAGAAATTGAGTCGCCATGAAATACTATGGGTTCTATGACTTCTCCTTCTAAATCGAGTAACGTTTCTATGGAAACGAAAGGATTTTCTTTTGCGATACGAGTATCTCCTTCTCGATGCACTATTCCTTCTTTATTGCATCCCTAGCTCCCTCACATTGAAGATTTAACACAGAAATTGAGTCGCTATGAAATACTATGGGTTCTATGACTTCTCCTTCTAAAACGAGTAACGTTTGTATGGAAACGAAAGGATTTTCTTTTGCGATACGAGTATCTCCTTCTCGATGCACTATTCCTTCTTTATTGCATCCCTAGCTCCCTCACATTGAAGAATTAACACAGAAATTGAGTCGCTTTGAAATACTATGGGTTCTATGACTTCTCCTCCTAAATCGAATATCGTTTCTATGGAAACGAAAGGATTTTCTTTTGGGATACGACAATCTCATTTCGGATCCACTCATCCTTCTTTACTGCATCCCTCACTCCCACAAATTGACGAATTAACACAGCAATTGCGTCGCAATGAAATACTATGGGTTCTATGAATTCTCCCTTCTAAATCGAGTAACGTTTCTACGGAAACGAAAGGATTTTCTTTTGCGATACGAGTATCTCCTTCTCGATGCACTATTCCTTCTTTATTGCATCCCTAGCTCCCTCACATTGAAGAATTAACACAGAAATTGCGTCGCAATGAAATACTATGGATTCTATGACTTCTCGTTCTAAATCGAGTAACGTTTCTATGGAAACGGAAGGATTTTCTTTTGCGATACGAGTATCTCCTTCTCGATGCACTATTCCTTCTTTATTGCATCCCTAGCTCCCTCACATTGAAGAATTAACACAGAAATTGAGTCGCTATGAAATACTATGTGTTCTATGACTTCTCCTTCTAAATCGAGTATCGTTTCTATGGAAACGAAAGGATTTTCTTTTGGGATACGACAATCTCATTTCCGATCCACTCATCTTTCTTTACTGCATCCCTCACTCCCACAAATTGACGAATTAACACAGCAATTGCGTCGCAATGAGATACTATGGGTTCTATGATTTCTCCTTCTAAATCGAGTAACGTTTCTATGGAAACGAAAGGATTTTCTTTTGCGATACGAGTATCTCCTTCTCGACGCACTATTCCTTCTTTATTGCATCCCTAGCTCCCTCACATTGAAGAATTAACACAGAAATTGAGTCGCTATGAAATACTATGGGTTCTATGATTTCTCCTTCTAAATCGAGTATCGTTTCTATGGAAACGAAAGGATTTTCTTTTGGGATACGACAATCTCATTTCCGATCCACTCACCCTTCTTTACTGCATCCCTCACTCCCACAAATTGACGAATTAACACAGCAATTGCGTCGCAATGAAATACTATGGGATCTATGACTTCTCCTTCTAAATCGAGTAACGTTTCTATGGAAACGAAAGGATTTTCTTTTGCGATACGAGTATCTCCTTCTCGATGCACTATTCCTTCTTTATTGCATCCCTAGCTCCCTCACATTGAAGAATTAACACAGCAATTGCGTTGCAATGAAATACTATGGGTTCCGTGACTTCTCCTTCTAAATCGAGTAACGTTTCTATGGAAACGAAAGGATTTTCTTTTGCGATACGAGTATCTCCTTCTCGATGCACTATTCCTTCTTTATTGCATCCCTAGCTCCCTCACATTGAAGAATTAACACAGAAATTGCGTCGCAATGAAATACTATGGATTCTATGATTTCTCCTTCTAAATCGAGTAACGTTTCTATGGAAACGAAAGGATTTTCTTTTGCGATACGAGTATCTCCTTCTCGATGCACTATTCCTTCTTTATTGCATCCCTAGCTCCCTCACATTGAAGAATTAACACAGCAATTGAGTCGCTATGAAATACTATGTGTTCTAAGACATTTCCTTCTAAATCGAGTAACGTTTCAATGGAAACGACAGGATTTTCTTTTGGGATACGACAATCTCATTTCCGATCCACTCATCCTTCTTTACTGCATCCCTCACTCCCACAAATTGACGAATTAAAACAGCAATTGTGTCGCAATGAAATACTATGAGTTCTATGACTTCTCCTTCTAAATCGAGTATCGTTTCTATGGAAACGACTGGCTTTTCTTTTGCGATACGAGTATCTAATTCTCGATGCACTATTCCTTCTTTATTGCATCCCTAGCTCCCTCACATTGACGAATTAACACAGAAATTGAGTCGCTATGAAATACTATGGGTTCTATGACTTCTCCTTCTAAATCGAGTAACGTTTCTATGGAAACGAAAGGATTTTCTTTTGGGATACGACAATCTCATTTCCGATCCACTAATCCCTCTTTACTGCATCCCTCATTCCCACTCATTGACGTATTCAAACGGAAATTGCGTCGCTTTGTAACACTATGTGTTCTAAGACATTTCCTTCTAAATCGAGTAACGTTTCTATGGAAACGACAGGATTTTCTTTTGAGATACGACAATCACATTTCCGATCCACTAATCCTTCTTTACTGCATCCCGCACTCACACACATCGTCGAATTCACACGGAAATTGCGTCGCTATGAAATACTATGGGTTCTATGACTTCTCCTTCTAAATCGAGTAACGTTTCTATGGAAACGAAAGGATTTTCTTTTGCAAGACGAGTATCTCCTTCTCGATGCACTATTCCTTCTTTATTGCATCCCTAGCTCCCTCACATTGAAGAATTAACACAGAAATTGAGTCGCCATGAAATACTATGGGTTCTATGACTTCTCCTTCTAAATCGAGTAACGTTTCTATGGAAACGAAAGGATTTTCTTTTGCGATACGAATATCTCCTTCTCGATGCACTATTCCTTCTTTATTGCATCCCTAGCTCCCTCACATTGAAGAATTAACACAGAAATTGAGTCGCTATGAAATACTATGGGTTCGAAGACTTCTCCTTCTAAAACGAGTAACGTTTGTATGGAAACGAAAGGATTTTCTTTTGCGATACGAGTATCTCCTTCTCGATGCACTATTCCTTCTTTATTGCATCCCTAGCTCCCTCACATTGAAGAATTAACACAGAAATTGAGTCGCTTTGAAATACTATGGGTTCTATGACTTCTCCTCCTAAATCGAATATCGTTCCTATGGAAACGAAAGGATTTTCTTTTGGGATACGACAATCTCATTTCGGATCCACTCATCCTTCTTAACTGCATCCCTCACTCCCACAAATTGACGAATTAACACAGCAATTGCGTCGCAATGAAATACTATGGGTTCTATGACTTCTCCTTCTAAATCGAGTAACGTTTCTACGGAAACGAAAGGATTTTCTTTTGCGATACGAGTATCTCCTTCTCGATGCACTATTCCTTCTTTATTGCATCCCTAGCTCCCTCACATTGAAGAATTAACACAGAAATTGCGTCGCAATGAAATACTATGGATTCTATGACTTCTCCTTCTAAATCGAGTAACGTTTCTAAGGAAACGAAAGGATTTTCTTTTGCGATACGAGTATCTCCTTCTCGATGCACTATTCCTTCTTTATTGCATCCCTAGCTCCCTCACATTGAAGAATTAACACAGAAATTGAGTCGCTATGAAATACTATGTGTTCTATGACTTCTCCTTCTAAATCGAGCATCGTTTCTATGGAAACGAAAGGATTTTCTTTTGGGATACGACAATCTCATATCCGATCCACTCATCTTTCTTTACTGCATCCCTCACTCCCACAAATTGACGAATTAACACAGCAATTGCGTCGCAATGAAATACTATGGGTTCTATGACTTCTCCCTCTAAATCGAGTAACGTTTCTATGGAAACGAAAGGATTTTATTTTGCGATACGAGTATCTCCTTCTCGATGCAATATTCCTTCTTTATTGCATCCCTAGCTCCCTCACATTGAAGAATTAACACAGCAATCGCGTCGCAATGAAATACTATGGGTTCCATGACTTCTCCTTCTAAATCGAGTAACGTTTCTATGGAAACGAAAGGATTTTCTTTTGCGATACGAGTATCTCCTTCTCGATGCACTATTCCTTCTTTATTGCATCCCTAGCTCCCTCACATTGAAGAATTAACACAGAAATTGAGTCGCTATGAAATACTATGGGTTCTATGACTTCTCCTTCTAAATCGAGTATCGTTTCTAAGGAAACGAAAGGATTTTCTTTTGGGATACGACAATCTCATTTCCGATCCACTCATCCTTCTTTACTGCATCCCTCACTCCCACAAATTGACGAATTAACACAGCAATTGCGTCGCAATGAAATGCTATGGGTTCTATGACTTCTCATTCTAAATCGAGTAACGTTTCTATGGATACGAAAGGACTTTCTTTTGCGATACGAGTATCTCCTTCTCGATGCACTATTCCTTCCTTATTGCATCCCTAGCTCCCTCACATTGAAGAATTAACACAGAAATTGAGTCGCTATGAAATACTATGGGTTCTATGACTTCTCCTTCTAAATCGAGTAACGTTTCTATGGAAACGAAAGGATTTTCTTTTGCGATACGAGTAGCTCCTTCTCGATGCACTATTCCTTCTTTATTGCATCCTTAGCTCCCTCACATTGAAGAATTAACACAGAAATTGAGTCGCTATGAAATACTATGGGTTCTATGACTTCTCCTTCTAAATCGAGTAACGTTTCTATGGAAACGAAAGGATTTTCTTTTGCGATTCGAGTATCTCCTTCTCGATGCACTTTTCCTTCTTTATTGCATCCCTAGCTCCCTCACATTGAAAAATTAACACAGAAATTGAGTCGCTATGAAATACTATGGGTTCTATGGCTTCTCCTTCTAAATCGAGTTTCGTTTCCATGGAAACGAAAGAATTTTCTTTTGCGATACGAGTATCTCCTCTCAATGCACTATTCCTTCTTTATTGCATCCCTAGCACCCTCACATTGAAGAATTAACACAGAAATTGAGTCGCTATGAAATACTATGGGTTCTATGACTTCTCCTTCTAAATCGAGTAACATTTCTACGGAAACGAAAGGATTTTCCTTTGCGATACGAGTATCTCCTTCTCGATGCACTATTCCTTCTTTATTGCATCCCTAGCTCCCTCACATTGAAGAATTAACACAGAAATTGAGCCGCTATGAAATACTATGGGTTCTATGACTTCTCCTTCTAAATCGAGTAACGTTTCTATGGAAACGAAAGGATTTTCATTTGCGATACGAGTATCTCCTTCTCAATGAACTATTCCTTCTTTATTGCATCCCTAACTCCCTCACATTGAAGAATTAACACAGAAATTGAGTCGCTATGAAATACTATGGGTTCTATGACTTCTCCTTCTAAATCGAGTAACGTTTCTATGGAAACGAAAGGATTTTCTTTTGCGATACGAGTATCTCCTTCTCGATGCACTATTCCTTCTTTATTGCATCCCTAGCTCCCTCACATTGAAGAATTAAAACAGAAATTGAGTCGCTATGAAATACTATGGGTTCTATGACTTCTCCTTCTAAATCGAGTAACGTTTCTATGGAAACGAAAGGTTTTTTTTTTTTTTGCGATACGAGTATCTCCTTCTCGATGCACTATTCCTTCTTTATTGCATCCCTAGCTCCCTCACATTGAAGAATTAACACAGAAATTGAGTCGCTATGAAATACTATGGGTTCTATGACTTCTCCTTCTAAATCGAGTAACGTTTCTATGGAAACGAAAGGATTTTCTTTTGTGATACGAGTATCTCCTTCTCGATGCACTATTCCATCTTTATTGCATCCCTAGCTCCCTTACATTGAAGAAGTAACACAGAAATTGAGTCGCTATGAAATACTATGGGTTCTATGACTTCTCCTTCTAAATCGAGTAACGTTTCTATGGAAACGAAAGGATTTTCGTTTGCGATACGAGTATCTCCTTCTCGATGCACTATTCCTTCTTTATTGCATCCCTAGCTCCCTCACATTGAAGAATTAACACAGAAATTGAGTCGCTATGAAATACTATGGGTTCTATGACTTCTCCTTCTAAATCGAGTATCGTTTCTATGGAAACGAAAGGATTTTCTTTTGGGATATGACAATCTCATTTCCGATCCACTCATCCTTCTTTACTGCATCCCTCACTCCCACAAATTGACGAATTAACACAGCAATTGCGTCGCAATGAAATACTATGGGTTCTATGACTTCTCCTTCTACATCGAGTAACGTTTCTATGGAAACGAAAGGATTTTCTTTTGCGATAAGAGTATCTCCTTCTCGATGCACTATTCCTTCTTTACTGCATCCCTAGCTCCCTCACATTGGAGAATTAACACAGAAATTGAGTCGCTATGAAATACTATGGGTTCTATGACTTCTCCTTCTAAATCGAGTAACGTTTCTATGGAAACGAAAGGATTTTCTTTTGGGATACGAGTATCTCCTTCTCGATGCACTATTCCTTCTTTATTGCATCCCTAGCTCCCTCACATTGAAGAATTAACACAGAAATTGAGTCGCTATGAAATACTATGGGTTCTATGACTTCTCCTTCTAAATCGAGTATCGTTTCTATGGAAACGAAAGGATTTTCTTTTGGGATACGACAATCTCATTTCCGATCCACTCATCCTTCTTTACTGCATCCCTCACTCCCACAAATTGACGAATTAACACAGAAATTGCGTCGCAATGAAATACTATGGGTTCTATGACTTCTCCTTCTAATTCGAGTAACGTTTCTATGGAAACGAAAGGATTTTCTTTTGCGATACGAGTATCAGCTTCTCGCTGCACTATTCCTTCTTTATTGCATCCCTAGCTCCCTCACATTGAAGAATTAACACAGAAATTGAGTCGCTATGAAATACTATGGGTTCTATGACTTCTCCTTCTAAATCGAGTAACGTTTCTATGGAAACGAGAGGATTTTCTTTTGCGATACGAGTATCTCCTTCTCGATGCACTATTCCTTCTTTATTGCATCCCTAGCTCCCTCACATTGAAGAATTAACACAGAAATTGAGTCGCTATGAAATACTATGGGTTCTATGACTTCTCCTTCTAAATCGAGTAACGTTTCTATGGAAACGAAAGGATTTTCTTTTGCGATACGAGTATCTCCTTCTCGATGCACTATTCCTTCTTTATTGCGTCCCTAGCTCCCTCGCATTGAAGAATTAACACAGAAATTGAGTCGCTATGAAATACTATGGGTTCTATGACTTCTCCTTCTAAATCGAGTAACGTTTCTATGGAAACGAAGGGATTTTCTTTTGCGATACGAGTATCTCCTGCTCGATGCACTATTCCTTCTTTATTGCATCCCTAGCTCCCTCACATTGAAGAATTAACACAGAAATTGAGTCGCTATGAAATACCATGGGTTCTATGACTTCTCCTTCTAAATCGAGTATCGTTTCTATGGAAACGAAAGGATTTTCTTTTGGGATATGACAATCTCATTTCCGATCCACTCATCCTTCTTTACTGCATCCCTCACTCCCACAAATTGACGAATTGACACAGCAATTGCGTCGCAATGAAATACTATGGGTTCTATGACTTCTCCTTCTAAATCGAGTAACGTTTCTATGGAAACGAAAGGATTTTCTTTTGCGATACGAGTATCTCCTTCTCGATGCACTATTCCTTCTTTACTGCATCCCTAGCTCCCTCTCATTGAAGAATTAACACAGGAATTGGGTCGCTATGAAATACTATGGGTTCTATGACTTCTCCTTCTAAATAGAGTAACGTTTCAATGGAAACGAAAGGATTTTCTTTTGGGATACGAGTATCTCCTTCTCGATGCACTATTCCTTCTTTATTGCATCCCTAGCTCCCTCACATTGAAGAATTATCACAGAAATTGAGTCGCTATGAAATACTATGGGTTCTATGACTTCTCGTTCTAAATCGAGTATCGTTACTATGGAAACTAAAAGATTTTCTTTTGGGATACGACAATCTCATTTCCGATCCACTCATCCTTCTTTACTGCATCCCTCACTCCCACAAATTGACGAATTAACACAGCAATTGCGTCGCAATGAAATACTATGGGTTCTATGACTTCTCCTTCTAAATCGAGTATCGATTCTATGGAAACGAAAGGATTTTCTTTTGCGATACGAGTATCTCCTTCTCGATGCACTATTCCTTCTTTATTGCATCCCTAGCTCCCTCACATTGAAGAATTAACATAGAAATTGAGTCGCTATGAAATACTATGGGTTCTATGACTTCTCCTTCTAAATCGAGTAACGTTTCTATGGAAACGAAAGGATTTTCTTTTACGATACGAGTATCTCCTTCTCGATGCACTATTCCTTCTTTATTGCATCCCTAGCTCCCTCACATTGAAGAATTAACACAGAAATTGAGTCGCTATGAAATACTATGGGTTCTATGACTTCTCCTTCTAAATCGAGTATCGTTTCTATGGAAACGAAAGGATTTTCTTTTGGGATACGACAATCTCATTTCCGATCCACTCATCCTTCTTTACTGCATCCCTCACTCCCACAAATTGACGAATGAACACAGCAATTGCGTCGCAATGAAATACTATGGGTTCTATGACTTCTCCTTCTAAATCGAGTAACGTTTCTATGGAAACGAAAGGATTTTCTTTTGCGATACGAGTATCACCTTCTCGATGAACTATTCCTTCTTTATTGCATCCCTAGCTCCCTCACATTGAAGAATTAACACAGAAATTGAGTCGCTATGAAATACTATGGGTTCTATGACTTCTCCTTCTAAATCGAGTAACGTTTCTATGGAAACGAAAGGATTTTCTTTTGCGATACGAGTATCTCCTTCTCGATGCACTATTCCTTCTTTATTGCATCCCTAGCTCCCTCACATTGAAGAATTAACACAGATATTGAGTCGCTATGAAATACTATGGGTTCTATGACTTCTCCTTCTAAATCGAGTAACGTTTCTATGGAAACGAAAGGATTTTCTTTTGCGATACGAGTATCTCCTTCTCGATGCACTATTCCTTCTTTATTGCATCCCTAGATCCCTCGCATTGAAGAATTAACACAGAAATTGAGTCGCTATGAAATACTATGTGTTCTATGACTTCTCCTTCTAAATCGAGTATCGTTTCTATGGAAACGAAAGGATTTTCTTTTGGGATACGACAATCTCATTTCCGATCCACTCATCCTTCTTTACTGCATCCCTCACTCCCACAAATTGACGAATTAACACAGCAATTGCGTCGCAATGAAATACTATGGGTTCTATGACTTCTCCTTCTAAATCGAGTAACGTTTCTATGGAAACGAAAGGATTTTCTTTTGCGATACGAGTATCTCCTTCTCGATGCACTATTCCTTCTTAATTGCATCCCTAGCTCCCTCACATTGAAGGATTAACACAGAAATTGAGTCGCTATGAAATACTGTGGGTTCTATGACTTCTCCTTCTAAATCGAGTAACGTTTCTATGGAAACGAAAGGATTTTCTTTTGCGATACGAGTATCTCTTTCTCGATGCACTATTCCTTCTTTATTGCATCCCTAGCTCCCTCACATTGAAGAATTAACACAGAAATTGGGTCGCTATGAAGTACTATGGGTTCTATGACTTCTCCTACTAAATCGAGTATCGTTTCTATGGAAACGAAAGGATTTTCTTTTGCATACGAGTATCTCCTTCTCGATGCACTATTCCTTCTTTATTGCATCCCTAGCTCCCTCACATTGAAGAATTAACACAGAAATTGAGTCGCTATGAAATACTATGGGTTCTATGACTTCTCCTTCTAAATCGAGTAACGTTTCTATGGAAACGAAAGGATTTTCTTTTGCGATACGAGTATCTCCTTCTCGATGCACTATTCCTTCTTTATTGCATCCCTAGCTCCCTCACATTGAAGAATTAACACAGAAATTGAGTCGCTATGAAATACTATGGGTTCTATGACTTCTCCTTCCAAATCGAGTAACGTTTCTATGGAAACGAAAGGATTTTCTTTTGCAATACGAGTATCTCCTTCTCGATGCACTATTCCTTCTTTATTGCATCCCTAGCTCCCTCACATTGAAGAATTAACACAGAAATTGAGTCGCTATGAAATACTATGGGTTCTATGACCTCTCCTTCTAAATCGAGTAACGTTTCTATGGAAACGAAAGGATTTTCTTTTGCGATACGAGTATCTCCTTCTCGGTGCACTATTCCTTCTTTATTGCATCCCTAGCTCCCTCACATTGAAGAATTAACACAGAAATTGAGTCGCTATGAAATACTATGGGTTCTATGACTTCTCCTTCTAAATCGAGTAACGTTTCTATGGAAACGAAAGGATTTTCTTTTGCGATACGAGTATCTCCTTCTCGATGCACTATTCCTTCTTTATTGCATCCCTAGCTCCCTCACATTGAAGAATTAACACAGAAATTGAGTCGCTATGAAATACTATGGGTTCTATGACTTCTCCTTCTAAATCGAGTAACGTTTCTATGGAAACGAAAGGGTTTTCTTTTGCGATACGAGTATCTCCTTCTCGATGCACTATTCCTTCTTTATTGCATCCCTAGCTCCCTCACATTGAAGAATTAACACAGAAATTGAGTCGCTATGAAATACTATGGGTTCTATGACTTCTCCTTCTAAATCGAGTATCGTTTCTATGAAAACGAAAGGATTTTCTTTTGCGATACGAGTATCTCCTTCTCGATGCACTATTCCTTCTTTATTGCATCCCTAGCTCCCTCACATTGAAGAATTAACACAGAAATTGAGTCGCTATGAAATACTATGGGTTCTATGGCTTCTCCTTCTAAATCGAGTAACGTTTCTATGGAAACGAAAGGATTTTCTTTTGCGATACGAGTATCTCCTTCTCGATGCACTATTCCTTCTTTATTGCATCCCTAGCTCCCTCACATTGAAGAATTAACACAGAAATTGAGTCGCTATGAAATACTATGGGTTCTATGACTTCTCCTTCTAAATCGAGTAATGTTTCTATGGAAACGAAAGGATTTTCTTTTGCGATACGAGTATCTCCTTCTCGATGCACTATTCCTTCTTTATTGCATCCCTAGCTCCCTCACATTGAAGAATTAACACAGAAATTGAGTCGCTATGAAATACTATGGGTTGTATGACTTCTCCTTCTAAATCGAGTATCGTTTCTATGGAAACGAAAGGATTTTCTTTTGGGATACGACAATCTCATTTCCGATCCACTCATCCTTCTCTACTGCATCCCTCACTCCCACAAATTGACGAAATAACACAGCAATTGCCTCGCAATGAAATACTATGGGTTCTATGACTTCTCCTTCTAAATCGAGTAACGTTTCTATGGAAATGAAAGGATATTCTTTTGCGATACGAGTATCTCCTTCTCGATGCACTATTCCTTCTTTACTGCATCCCTAGCTTCCTCACATTGAATAATTAACACAGAAATTGAGTCGCTATGAAGTACTATGGGTTCTATGACTTCTCCTTCTAAATCGAGTAACGTTTCTATGGAAACGAAAGGATTTTCTTTTGCGATACGAGTATCTCCTTCTCGATGCACTATTCCTTCTTTATTGCATCCCTAGCTCCCTCACATTGAAGAATTAACACAGAAATTGAGTCGCTATGAGATACTATGGGTTCTATGACTTCTCCTTCAAAATCGAGTATCATTTCTATGGAAACGAAAGGATTTTCTTTTGGGATATGACAATCTCATTTCCGATCCACTCATCCTTCTTTACTGCATCCCTCACTCCCACAAATTGACGAATTGACACAGCAATTGCGTCGCAATGAAATACTATGGGTTCTATGACTTCTCCTTCTAAATCGAGTAACGTTTCTATGGAAACGAAAGGATTTTCTTTTGCGATACGAGTATCTCCTTCTCGATGCACTATTTCTTCTTTACTGCATCCCTAGCTCAATCACGTTGAAGAATTAACGCAGGAATTGAGTCGCTATGAAATACTATGGGTTCTATGACTTCTCCTTCTAAATAGAGTAACGTTTCAATGGAAACGAAAGGATTTTCTTTTGGGATACGAGTATCTCCTTCTCGATGCACTATTCCTTCTTTATTACATCCCTAGCTCCCTCACATTGAAGAATTATCACAGAAATTGAGTCGCTATGAAATACTATGGGTTCTATGACTTCTCCTTCTAAATCGAGTATCGTTACTATGGAAACTAAAAGATTTTCTTTTGGGATACGACAATCTCATTTCCGATCCACTCATCCTTCTTTACTGCATCCCTCACTCCCACAAATTGACGAATTAACACAGCAATTGCGTCGCAATGAAATACTATGGGTTCTATGACTTCTCCTTCTAAATCGAGTATCGTTTCTATGGAAACGAAAGGATTTTCTTTTGCGATACGAGTATCTCCTTCTCGATGCACTATTCCTTCTTTATTGCATCCCTAGCTCCCTCACATTGAAGAATTAACATAGAAATTGAGTCGCTATGAAATACTATGGGTTCTATGACTTCTCCTTCTAAATCGAGTAACGTTTCTATGGAAACGAAAGGATTTTCTTTTGCGATACGAGTATCTCCTTCTCGATGCACTATTCCTTCTTTATAGCATCCCTAGCTCCCTCACATTGAAGAATTAACACAGAAATTGAGTCGCTATGAAATACTATGGGTTCTATGACTTCTCCTTCTAAGTCGAGTATCGTTTCTATGGAAACGAAAGGATTTTCTTTTGGGATACGACAATCTCATTTCCGATCCACTCATCCTTCTTTACTGCATCCCTCACTCCCACAAATTGACGAATTAACACAGCAATTGCGTCGCAATGAAATACTATGGGTTCTATGACTTCTCCTTCTAAATCGAGTAACGTTTCTATGGAAACGAAAGGATTTTCTTTTGCGATACGAGTATCACCTTCTCGATGCCTTATTCCTTCTTTATTGCATCCCTAGCTCCCTCACATTGAAGAATTAACACAGAAATTGAGTCGCTATGAAATACTATGGGTTCTATGACTTCTCCTTCTAAATCGAGTAACGTTTCTATGGAAACGAAAGGATTTTCTTTTGCGATACGAGTATCTCCTTCTCGATGCACTATTCCTTCTTAATTGCATCCCTAGCTCCCTCACATTGAAGAATTAACACAGAAATTGAGTCGCTATGAAATACTATGGGTTCTATGACTTCTCCTTCTAAATCGAGTAACGTTTCTATGGAAACGAAAGGATTTTCTTTTGCGATACGAGTATCTCTTTCTCGATGCACTATTCCTTCTTTATTGCATCCCTAGCTCCCTCACATTGAAGAATTAACACAGAAATTGAGTCGCTATGAAGTACTATGGGTTCTATGACTTCTCCTACTAAATCGAGTATCGTTTCTATGGAAACGAAAGGATTTTCTTTTGCATACGAGTATCTCCTTCTCGATGCACTATTCCTTCTTTATTGCATCCCTAGCTCCCTCACATTGAAGAATTAACACAGAAATTGAGTCGCTATGAAATACTATGGGTTCTATGACTTCTCCTTCTAAATCGAGTAACGTTTCTATGGAAACGAAAGGATTTTCTTTTGCGATACGAGTATCTCCTTCTCGATGCACTATTCCTTCTTTATTGCATCCCTAGCTCCCTCACATTGAAGAATTAACACAGAAATTGAGTCGCTATGAAATACTATGGGTTCTATGACTTCTCCTTCTAAATCGAGTAACGTTTCTATGGAAACGAAAGGATTTTCTTTTGCAATACGAGTATCTCCTTCTCGATGCACTATTCCTTCTTTATTGCATCCCTAGCTCCCTCACATTGAAGAATTAACACAGAAATTGAGTCGCTATGAAATACTATGGGTTCTATGACCTCTCCTTCTAAATCGAGTAACGTTTCTATGGAAACGAAAGGATTTTCTTTTGCGATACGAGTATCTCCTTCTCGGTGCACTATTCCTTCTTTATTGCATCCCTAGCTCCCTCACATTGAAGAATTAACACAGAAATTGAGTCGCTATGAAATACTATGGGTTCTATGACTTCTCCTTCTAAATCGAGTAACGTTTCTATGGAAACGAAAGGATTTTCTTTTGCGATACGAGTATCTCCTTCTCGATGCACTATTCCTTCTTTATTGCATCCCTAGCTCCCTCACATTGAAGAATTAACACAGAAATTGAGTCGCTATGAAATACTATGGGTTCTATGACTTCTCCTTCTAAATCGAGTATCGTTTCTATGGAAACGAAAGGATTTTCTTTTGCGATACGAGTATCTCCTTCTCGATGCACTATTCCTTCTTTATTGCATCCCTAGCTCCCTCACATTGAAGAATTAACACAGAAATTGAGTCGCTATGAAATACTATGGGTTCTATGACTTCTCCTTCTAAATCGAGTATCGTTTCTATGAAAACGAAAGGATTTTCTTTTGCGATACGAGTATCTCCTTCTCGATGCACTATTCCTTCTTTATTGCATCCCTAGCTCCCTCGCATTGAAGAATTAACACAGAAATTGAGTCGCTATGAAATACTATGGGTTCTATGCCTTCTCCATCTAAATCGAGTAACGTTTCTATGGAAACGAAAGGATTTTCTTTTGCGATACGAGTATCTCCTTCTCGATGCACTATTCCTTCTTTATTGCATCCCTAGCTCCCTCATATTGAAGAATTAACACAGAAATTGAGTCGCTATGAAATACTATGGGTTCTATGACTTCTCCTTCTAAATCGAGTATCGTTTCTATGGAAACGAAAGGATTTTCTTTTGGGATACGACAATCTCATTTCCGATCCACTCATCCTTCTTCACTGCATCCCTCACTCCCACAAATTGACGAATTAACACAGCAATTGCGTCGCAATGAAATACTATGGGTTCTATGACTTCTCCTTCTAAATCGAGTAACGTTTCTATGGAAACGAAAGGATTTTCTTTTGCGATACGAGTATCACCTTCTCGATGCACTATTCCTTCTTTATTGCAACCCTAGCTCCCTCACATTGAAGAATTAACACAGAAATTGAGTCGCTATGAAATACTATGGGTTCTATGACTTCTCCTTCTAAATCGAGTAACGTTTCTATGGAAACGAAAGGATTTTCTTTTGCGATACGAGTATCTCCTTCTCGAAGCACTATTCGTTCTTTATTGCATCCCTAGCTCCCTCACATTGAAGAATTAACACAGAAATTGAGTCGCTATGAAATACTATGGGTTCTATGACTTCTCCTTCTAAATCGATTAACGTTTCTATGGAAACGAAAGGATTTTCTTTTTGCGATACGAGTATCTCCTTCTCGATGCACTATTCCTTCTTTATTGCATCCCTAGCTCCCTCGCATTGAAGAATTAACACAGAAATTGAGTCGCTATGAAATACTATGTGTTCTATGACTTCTCCTTCTAAATCGAGTATCGTTTCTATGGAAACGAAAGGATTTTCTTTTGGGATACGACAATCTCATTTCCGATCCACTCATCCTTCTTTACTGCATCCCTCACTCCCACAAATTGACGAATTAACACAGCAATTGCGTCGCAATGAAATACTATGGGTTCTATGACTTCTCCTTCTAAATCGAGTAACGTTTCTATGGAAACGAAAGGATTTTCTTTTGCGATACGAGTATCTCCTTCTCGATGCACTATTCCTTCTTAATTGCATCCCTAGCTCCCTCACATTGAAGAATTAACACAGAAATTGAGTCGCTATGAAATACTATGGGTTCTATGACTTCTCCTTCTAAATCGAGTAACGTTTCTATGGAAACGAAAGGATTTTCTTTTGCGATACGAGTATCTCTTTCTCGATGCACTATTCCTTCTTTATTGCATCCCTAGCTCCCTCACATTGAAGAATTAACACAGAAATTGAGTCGCTATGAAGTACTATGGGTTCTATGACTTCTCCTACTAAATCGAGTATCGTTTCTATGGAAACGAAAGGATTTTCTTTTGCATACGAGTATCTCCTTCTCGATGCACTATTCCTTCTTTATTGCATCCCTAGCTCCCTCATATTGAAGAATTAACACAGAAATTGAGTCGCTATGAAATACTATGGGTTCTATGACTTCTCCTTCTAAATCGAGTAACGTTTCTATGGAAACGAAAGGATTTTCTTTTGCGATACGAGTATCTCCTTCTCGATGCACTATTCCTTCTTTATTGCATCCCTAGCTCCCTCACATTGAAGAATTAACACAGAAATTGAGTCGCTATGAAATACTATGGGTTCTATGACTTCTCCTTCTAAATCGAGTAACGTTTCTATGGAAACGAAAGGATTTTCTTTTGCAATACGAGTATCTCCTTCTCGATGCACTATTCCTTCTTTATTGCATCCCTAGCTCCCTCACATTGAAGAGTTAACACAGAAATTGAGTCGCTATGAAATACTATGGGTTCTATGACCTCTCCTTCTAAATCGAGTAACGTTTCTATGGAAACGAAAGGATTTTCTTTTGCGATACGAGTATCTCCTTCTCGGTGCACTATTCCTTCTTTATTGCATCCCTAGCTCCCTCACATTGAAGAATTAACACAGAAATTGAGTCGCTATGAAATACTATGGGTTCTATGACTTCTCCTTCTAAATCGAGTAACGTTTCTATGGAAACGAATGGATTTTCTTTTGCGATACGAGTATCTCCTTCTCGATGCACTATTCCTTCTTTATTGCATCCCTAGCTCCCTCACATTGAAGAATTAACACAGAAATTGAGTCGCTATGAAATACTATGGGTTCTATGACTTCTCCTTCTAAATCGAGTAACGTTTCTATGGAAACGAAAGGATTTTCTTTTGCGATACGAGTATCTCCTTCTCGATGCACTATTCCTTCTTTATTGCATCCCTAGCTCCCTCACATTAAAGAATTAACACAGAAATTGAGTCGCTATGAAATACTATGGGTTGTATGACTTCTCCTTCTAAATCGAGTATCGTTTCTATGGAAACGAAAGGATTTTCTTTTGGGATACGACAATCTCATTTCCGATCCACTCATCCTTCTTTACTGCATCCCTCACTCCCACAAATTGACGAAATAACACAGCAATTGCCTCGCAATGAAATACTATGGGTTCTATGACTTCTCCTTCTAAATCGAGTAACGTTTCTATGGAAATGAAAGGATTTTCTTTTGCGATACGAGTATCTCCTTCTCGATGCACTATTCCTTCTTTACTGCATCCCTAGCTTCCTCACATTGAATAATTAACACAGAAATTGAGTCGCTATGAAGTACTATGGGTTCTATGACTTCTCCTTCTAAATCGAGTAACGTTTCTATGGAAACGAAAGGATTTTCTTTTGCGATACGAGTATCTCCTTCTCGATGCACTATTCCTTCTTTATTGCATCCCTAGCTCCCTCACATTGAAGAATTAACACAGAAATTGAGTCGCTATGAAATACTATGGGTTCTATGACTTCTCCTTCTAAATCGAGTATCATTTCTATGGAAACGAAAGGATTGTCTTTTGGGATACGACAATCTCATTTCCGATCCACCCATCCTTCTTTACTGCATCCCTCACTCCCACAAATTGACGAATTAACACAGCAATTGCGTCGCAATGAAATACTATGGGTTCTATGACTTCTCCTTCTAAATCGAGTAACGTTTCTATGGAAACGAAAGGTTTTTCTTTTGCGATACGAGTATCTCCTTCTCGAAGCACTATTCCTTCTTTATTGCATCCCTAGCTCCCTCACATTGAAGAATTAGCACAGAAATTGAGTCGCTATGAAATACTATGGGTTCTATGACTTCTCCTTCTAAATCGAGTAACGTTTCTATGGAAACGAAAGGATTTTCTTTTGCGATACGAGTATCTCCTTCTCGATGCACTGTTCCTTCTTTATTGCATCCCTAGCTCCCTCACATTGAAGAATTAACACAGAAATTGAGTCGCTATGAAATACTATGGGTTCTATGACTTCTCCTTCTAAATCGAGTATCGTTTCTATGGAAACGAAAGGATTTTCTCTTGGGATACGACAATCTCATTTCCGATCCACTCATCCTTCTTTACTGCATCCCTCACTCCCACAAATTGACGAATTAACACAGCAATTGCGTCGCAATGAAATACTATGGGTTCTATGACTTCTCCTTCTAAATCGAGTAACGTTTCTATGGAAACGAAAGGATTTTCCTTTGCGATACGAGTATCTCCTTCTCGATGCACTATTCCTTCTTTATTGCATCCCTAGCTCCCTCACATTGGAAAATTAACACAGAAATTGAGTCGCTATGAAATACTATGGGTTCTATGACTTCTCCTTCTAAATCGAGTAACGTTTCTATGGAAACGAAAGGATTTTCTTTTGGGATACGAGTATCTCCTTCTCGATGCACTATTCCTTCTTTATTGCATCCCTAGCTCCCTCACATTGAAGAATTAACACAGAAATTGAGTCGCTATGAAATACTATGGGTTCTATGACTTCTCCTTCTAAATCGAGTAACGTTTCTATGGAAACGAAAGGATTTTCTTTTGCGATACGAGTATCTCCTACACGATGCACTATTCCTTCTTTATTGCATCCCTAGGTCCCTCACATTGAAGAATTAACACAGAAAATGAGTCGCTATGAAATACTATGGGTTCTATGACTTCTCCTTCTAAATCGAGTAACGTTTCTATGGAAACGAAAGGATTTTCTTTTGCGATACGAGTATCTCCTACTCGATGCACTATTCCTTCTTTATTGCATCCCTAGCTCCCTCACATTGAAGAATTAACACAGCAATTGCGTCGCTATGAAATACTATGGGTTCTATGACTTCTCCTTCTAAATCGAGTAACGTTTCTATGGAAACGAAAGGA
>NW_025728283.1:251369-365499 GCF_021461385.2 Schistocerca piceifrons
TCATAGAACCCATAGTATTTCATAGCGACTCAACTTCTGTGTTAATTATTCAATGTGAGGGAGGTAGGGATGCAATAATGAAGGAATAGTGCATCGAGAAGGAGATACTCGTATCGCAAAAGAAAATCCTTTCGTTTCCATAGAAACGTTACTCGATTTAGAAGGAGAAGTCATAGAACCCATAGTATTTCATTGCGACGCAATTGCTGTGTTAATTCGTCAATTAGTGTGAGTGAGGGATGCAGTAAAGAAGGATGAGTGGTTCGGAAATGAGATTGTCGTATCCCAAAAGAAAATCCTTTCGTTTCCATAGAAACGATACTCGATTTAGAAGGAGAAGTCATAGAACCCATAGCATTTCATAGCGACTCAATTTCTGTGTTAATTCGTCAATGTGAGGGAGCTAGGAATGCAATAAAGAAGGAATAGTGCATCGAGAAGGAGATACTCGTATCGCAAAAGAAAATCCTTTCGTTTCCATAGAAACGTTACTCGATTTAGAAGGAGAAGTCATAGAAGCCATAGTATTTCATTGCGACGCAATTGCTGTGTTAATTCGTCAATTTGTGGGAGTGAGGGACGCAGTAAAGAAGGATGAGTGGATCGGAAATGAGATTGTGGTATCCCAAAAGAAAATCCTTTCGTTTCCATAGCAACGATACTCGATTTAGAAGGAGAAGTCATAGAACCCATAGTATTTATAGCGACTCAATTTCTGTGTTAATTCTTCAATGTGAGGGAGCTAGGGATGCAATAAAGAAGGAATAGTGCATCGAGAAGGAGATACTCGTATCGCAAAAGAAAATCCTTTCGTTTCCATAGAAACGTTACTCGATTTAGAAGGAAAAGTCATAGAACCCATAGTATTTCATAGCGACTCAATTTCTGTGTTAATTCTTCTTTGTGAGGGAGCTAGGGATGCAATAAAGAAGGAATAGTGCATCGAGAAGGAGATACTCGTATCGCAAAAGAAAGCCAGTCGTTTCCATAGAAACGATACTTGATTTAGAAGGAGAAGTCATAGAACCCATAGTATTTCATTGCGACGCAATTGCTGTGTTAATTCGTCAATTTGTGGGAGTGAGGGATGCAGTAAAGAAGGATGAGTGGATCGGAAATGAGATTGTCGTATCCCAAAAGAAAATCCTTTCGTTTCCATAGAAACGATACTCGATTTAGAAGGAGAAGTCATAGAACCCATAGTATTTCATAGCGACTCAATTTCTGTGTTAATTCTTCAATGTGAGGGAGCTAGGGATGCAATAAAGATGGAATAGTGCATCGAGAGGGAGATACTCGTATCGCAAAAGAAAAGCCAGTCGTTTCCATAGAAACGTTACTCGATTTAGAAGGAAAAGTCATAGAACCCATAGTATTTCATAGCGACTCAATTTCTGTGTTAATTCTTCAATGTGAGGGAGCTAGGGATGCAATAAAGAAGGAATAGTGCATCGAGAAGGAGATACTCGGATCTCAAAAGAAAATCCTTTCGTTTCCATAGAAACGATACTCGATTTAGAATGAGAAGTCATAGAACCCATAGTATTTCATAGCGACTCAATTTCTGTGTTAATTCTTCAATGTGCGGGAGCTAGGGATGCAATAAAGAAGGAATAGTGCATCGAGAAGGAGATACTCGTATCGCAAAAGAAAAGCCAGTCGTTTCCATAGAAACGATACTCGATTTAGAAGGAGAATTCATAGAACCCATAGTATTTCATAGCGACTCAATTTCTGTGTTAATTCTTAAATGTGAGGGAGCTAGGGATGCAATAAAGAAGGAATAGTGCATCGAGAAGGAGATACTCGTATCCCAAAAGAAAATCCTTTCGTTTCCATAGAAACGATACACGATTTAGAAGGAGAAGTCATAGAACCCATAGTATTTCATAGCGGCTCAATTTCTGTGTTAATTCTTCAATGTGAGGGAGCTAGGGATGCAATAAAGAAGGAATAGTGCATCGAGAAGGAGATACTCGTATCGCAAAAGAAAAGCCAGTCGTTTCCATAGAAACGATACTCGATTTAGAAGGAGAAGTCATAGAACCCATAGTATTTCATTGCGACGCAATTGCTGTGTTAATTCGTCAATTTGTGGGAGTGAGGGATGCAGTAAAGAAGGATGAGTGGATCGGAAATGAGATTGTCGTATCCCAAAAGAAAATCCTTTTTTTTCCATTGAAACGTTACTCAATTTAGAAGGAAATGTCTTAGAATACATAGTATTTCATAGCGACTCAATTTCTGTGTTAATTCTTCAATGTGAGGGAGCTAGGGATGCAATAAAGAAGGAATAGTGCATCGAGAAGGAGATACTCGTATCGCAAAAGAAAAGCCAGTCGTTTCCATAGGAACGATACTCGATTTAGAAGGAGCAGTCATAGAACCCATAGTATTTCATTGCGACGCAATTGCTGTGTTAATTCGTCAATTTGTGTGAGTGAGGGATGCAGTAAAGAAGGATGAGTGGATCGGAAATGAGATTGTCGTATCCCAAAAGAAAATCCTTTCGTTTCCATAGAAACGATACTCGATTTAGAAGGAGAAGTCATAGAACCCATAGTATTTCATAGCGACTCAATTTCTGTGTTAATTCTTCAATGTGAGGGAGCTAGGGATGCAATAAAGAAGGAATAGTGCATCGAGAAGGAGATACTCGTATCGCAAAAGAAAAGCCAATCGTTTCCATAGAAACGATACTCGATTTAGAAGGAGAAGTCGTAGAACCCATAGTATTTCATAGCGACGCAATTTCCGTGTGAATTCGTCAATGTGTGTGAGTGCGGGATGCAGTAAAGAAGGATTAGTGGATCGGAAATGTGATTGTCGTATCTCAAAAGAAAATCCTGTCGTTTCCATAGAAACGTTACTCGATTTAGAAGGAAATGTCTTAGAACACATAGTATTACAAAGCGACGCAATTTCCGTTTGAATTCGTCAATGAGTGGGAATGAGGGATGCAGTAAAGATGGATTAGTGGATCGGAAATGAGATTGTCGTATCCCAAAAGAAAATCCTTTCGTTTCCTTAGAAACGATACTCGATTTAGAAGGAGAAGTCATAGAACACATAGTATTTCATAGCGACTCAATTTCTGTGTTAATTCTTCAATGTGAGGGAGTTAGGGATGCAATAAAGAAGGAATAGTGCATCGAGAAGGAGATACTCGTATCGCAAAAGAAAAGCCAGTCGTTTCCATAGAAACGATACTCGATTTACAAGGAGAAGTCATAGAACACATAGTATTTCATTGCGACGCAATAGCTGTGTTAATTCGTCAATTTGTGGGGGTGAGGGATGCAGTAAAGAAGGATGAGTGGATCGGAAATGAGATTGTCGTATCCCAAAAGAAAATCCTTTCGTTTCCATAGAAACGATACTCGATTTAGAAGGAGAAGTCATAGAACCCATGGTATTTCATAGCGACTCAATTTCTGTGTTAATTCTTCAATGTGAGGGAGCTAGGGATGCAATAAAGAAGGAATAGTGCATCGAGAAGGAGATACTCGTATCGCAAAAGAAAATCCTTTCGTTTCCATAGATACGTTACTCGATTTAGAAGGAGAAGTCATGGAACCCATAGTATTTCATTGCGACGCAATTGCTGTGTTAATTCGTCAATTTGTGTGAGTGAGGGATGCAGTAAAGAAGGATGAGTGGATCGGAAATGAGATTGTCGTATCCCAAAAGAAAATCCTTTCGTTTCCATAGAAACGATACTCGATTTAGAAGGAGAAGTCATAGAACCCATAGTATTTCATAGCGGCTCAATTTCTGTGTTAATTCTTCAATGTGAGGGAGCTAGGGATGCAATAAAGAAGGAATAGTGCATCGAGAAGGAGATACTCGTATCGCAAAAGAAAATCCTTTCGTTTCCATAGAAACGTTACTCGATTTAGAAGGAGAAGTCATAGAAACCATAGTATTTCATTGCGACGCAATTGCTGTGTTAATTCGTCAATTTGTGGGAGTGAGGGATGCAGTAAAGAAGGATGAGTGGATCGGAAATGAGATTGTCGTATCCCAAAAGAAAATCCTTTCGTTTCCATAGAAACGATACTCGATTTGGAAGGGGAAGTCCTAGATCACATAGTATTTCATAGCGACTCAATTTCTGTGTTAATTCTTCAGTGTGAGGGAGCTAGGGATGCAATAAAGAAGGAATAGTGCATCGAGAAGGAGATACTCGTATCGCAAAAGAAAATCCTTTCGTTTCCATAGAAACGTTACTCGATTTAGAAGGAAAAGTCATAGAACCCATAGTATTTCATAGCGACTCAATTTCTGTGTTAATTCTTCAATGTGAGGGAGCTAGGGATGCAATAAAGAAGGAATAGTGCATCGAGAAGGAGATACTCGTATCGCAAAAGAAAAGCCAGTCGTTTCTATAGAAACGATACTCGATTTAGAAGGAGCAGTCATAGAACCCATAGTATTTCATGGCGACGCCATTGCTGTGTTAATTCGTCAATTTGTGGGAGTGAGGGATGCAGTAAAGAAGGATGAGTGGATCGGAAATGAGATTGTCGTATCCCAAAAGAAAATCCTTTCGTTTCCATAGAAACGATACTCGATTTAGAAGGAGAAGTCATAGAACCCATAGTATTTCATAGCGACTCAATTTCTGTGTTAATTCTTCAATGTGAGGGAGCTAGGGATGCAATAAAGATGGAATAGTGCATCGAGAGGGAGATACTCGTATCGCAAAAGAAAAGCCAGTCGTTTCCATAGAAACGTTACTCGATTTAGAAGGAAAAGTCATAGAACCCATAGTATTTCATAGCGACTCAATTTCTGTGTTAATTCTTCAATGTGAGGGAGCTAGGGATGCAATAAAGAAGGAATAGTGCATCGAGAAGGAGATACTCGGATCTCAAAAGAAAATCCTTTCGTTTCCATAGAAACGATACTCGATTTAGAATGAGAAGTCATAGAACCCATAGTATTTCATAGCGACTCAATTTCTGTGTTAATTCTTCAATGTGCGGGAGCTAGGGATGCAATAAAGAAGGAATAGTGCATCGAGAAGGAGATACTCGTATCGCAAAAGAAAAGCCAGTCGTTTCCATAGAAACGATACTCGATTTAGAAGGAGAATTCATAGATCCCATAGTATTTCATAGCGACTCAATTTCTGTGTTAATTCTTAAATGTGAGGGAGCTAGGGATGCAATAAAGAAGGAATAGTGCATCGAGAAGGAGATACTCGTATCCCAAAAGAAAATCCTTTCGTTTCCATAGAAACGATACTCGATTTAGAAGGAGAAGTCATAGAACCCATAGTATTTCATAGCGGCTCAATTTCTGTGTTAATTCTTCAATGTGAGGGAGCTAGGGATGCAATAAAGAAGGAATAGTGCATCGAGAAGGAGATACTCGTATCGCAAAAGAAAAGCCAGTCGGTTCCATAGAAACGATACTCGATTTAGAAGGAGAAGTCATAGAACCCATAGTATTTCATTGCGACGCAATTGCTGTGTTAATTCGTCAATTTGTGGGAGTGAGGGATGCAGTAAAGAAGGATGAGTGGATCGGAAATGAGATTGTCGTATCCCAAAAGAAAATCCTTTTTTTTCCATTGAAACGTTACTCAATTTAGAAGGAAATGTCTTAGAATACATAGTATTTCATAGCGACTCAATTTCTGTGTTAATTCTTCAATGTGAGGGAGCTAGGGATGCAATAAAGAAGGAATAGTGCATCGAGAAGGAGATACTCGTATCGCAAAAGAAAAGCCAGTCGTTTCCATAGGAACGATACTCGATTTAGAAGGAGCAGTCATAGAACCCATAGTATTTCATTGCGACGCAATTGCTGTGTTAATTCGTCAATTTGTGTGAGTGAGGGATGCAGTAAAGAAGGATGAGTGGATCGGAAATGAGATTGTCGTATCCCAAAAGAAAATCCTTTCGTTTCCATAGAAACGATACTCGATTTAGAAGGAGAAGTCATAGAACCCATAGTATTTCATAGCGACTCAATTTCTGTGTTAATTCTTCAATGTGAGGAAGCTAGGGATGCAATAAAGAAGGAATAGTGCATCGAGAAGGAGATACTCGTATCGCAAAAGAAAAGCCAATCGTTTCCATAGAAACGATACTCGATTTAGAAGGAGAAGTCGTAGAACCCATAGTATTTCATAGCGACGCAATTTCCGTGTGAATTCGTCAATGTGTGTGAGTGCGGGATGCAGTAAAGAAGGATTAGTGGATCGGAAATGTGATTGTCGTATATCAAAAGAAAATCCTGTCGTTTCCATAGAAACGTTACTCGATTTAGAAGGAAATGTCTTAGAACACATAGTATTACAAAGCGACGCAATTTCCGTTTCAATTCGTCAATGAGTGGGAATGAGGGATGCAGTAAAGAAGGATTAGTGGATCGGAAATGAGATTGTCGTATCCCAAAAGAAAATCCTTTCGTTTCCATAGAAACGATACTCGATTTAGAAGGAGAAGTCATAGAACACATAGTATTTCATAGCGACTCAATTTCTGTGTTAATGCTTCAATGTGAGGGAGTTAGGGATGCAATAAAGAAGGAATAGTGCATCGAGAAGGAGATACTCGTATCGCAAAAGAAAAGCCAGTCGTTTCCATAGAAACGATACTCGATTTACAAGGAGAAGTCATAGAATACATAGTATTTCATTGCGACGCAATTGCTGTGTTAATTCGTCAATTTGTGGGGGTGAGGGATGCAGTAAAGAAGGATGAGTGGATCGGAAATGAGATTGTCGTATCCCAAAAGAAAATCCTTTCGTTTCCATAGAAACGATACTCGATTTAGAAGGAGAAGTCATAGAACCCATGGTATTTCATAGCGACTCAATTTCTGTGTTAATTCTTCAATGTGAGGGAGATAGGGATGCAATAAAGAAGGAATAGTGCATCGAGAAGGAGATACTCGTATCGCAAAAGAAAATCCTTTCGTTTCCATTGAAACGTTACTCGATTTAGAAGGAGAAGTCATAGAAACCATAGTATTTCATTGCGACGCAATTGCTGTGTTCATTCGTCAATTTGTGGGAGTGAGGGATGCAGTAAAGAAGGATGAGTGGATCGGAAATGAGATTGTCGTATCCCAAAAGAAAATCCTTTCGTTTCCATAGAAACGATACTCGATTTAGAAGGGGAAGTCCTAGATCACATAGTATTTCATAGCGACTCAATTTCTGTGTTAATTCTTCAGTGTGAGGGAGCTAGGGATGCAATAAAGAAGGAATAGTGCATCGAGAAGGAGATACTCGTATCGCAAAAGAAAATCCTTCGTTTCCATAGAAACGTTACTCGATTTAGAAGGAAAAGTCATAGAACCCATAGAATTTCATAGCGACTCAATTTCTGTGTTAATACTTCAATGTGAGGGAGCTAGGGATGCAATAAAGAAGGAATAGTGCATCGAGAAGGAGATACTCGTATCGCAAAAGAAAAGCCAGTCGTTTCCATAGAAACGATACTCGATTTAGAAGGAGAAGTCATAGAACCCATAGTATTTCATTGCGACGCAATTGCTGTGTTAATTCGTCAATTTGTGGGAGTGAGAGATGCAGTAAAGAAGGATGAGTGGATCGGAAATGAGATTGTCGTATCCCAAAAGAAAATCCTTTCGTTTCCATAGAAACGATACTCGATTTAGAAGGAGAAGTCATAGAACCCATAGTATTTCATAGCGACTCAATTTCTGTGTTAATTCTTCAATGTGAGGGAGCTGGGGATGCAATAAAGAAGGAATAGTGCATCGAGAAGGAGATACTCGTATCGCAAAAGAAAATCCTTTCGTTTCCATAGAAACGTTACTCGATTTAGAAGGAGAAGTCATAGAACCCATAGTATTTCATTGCGACGAAATTGCTGTGTTAATTCGTCAATTTGTGGGAGTGAGGGATGCAGTAAAGAAGGATGAGTGGATCGGAAATGAGATTGTCGTATCCCAAAAGAAAATCCTTTCGCTTCCATAGAAACGATACTCGATTTACAAGGAGAAGTCATAGAACATATAGTATTTCATAGCGACTCAATTTCTGTGTTAATTCTTCAATGTGAGGGAGCTAGGGATGCAATAAAGAAGGAATAGTGCATCGAGAAGGAGACACTCGTATCGCAAAAGAAAATCCTTTCGTTTCCATAGAAACGTTACTCGATTTAGAAGGAGAAGTCATAGAACCCATAGTATTTCATTGCGACGCAATTGCTGTGTTAATTCGTCAATTTGTGGGAGTGAGGGATGCGGTAAAGAAGGATGAGTGGATCGGAAATGAGATTGTCGTATCCCAAAAGAAAATCCTTTCGTTTCCATAGAAACGATACTCGATTTAGAAGGAGAAGTCATAGAACCCATAGTATTTCATAGCGACTCAATTTCTGTGTTAATTCTTCAATGTGAGGGAGCTAGGGATGCAATAAAGAAGGAATAGTGCATCGAGAAGGAGATACTCGTATCGCAAAAGAAAATCCTTTCGTCTCCATAGAAACGTTACTCGATTTAGAAGGAGAAGTCATAGAACCCATAGTTTTTCATTGCGACGCAATTGCTGTGTTAATTCGTCAAGTTGTGGGAGTGAGGGATGCAGTAAAGAAGGATGAGTGGATCGCAAATGAGATTGACGTATCCCAAAAGAAAATCCTTTCGTTTCCATAGAAACGATACTCGATTTAGAAGGAGAAGTCATAGAACCCATAGTATTTCATTGCGACGCAATTGCTGTGTTAATTCGTCAATTTGTGGGAGTGAGGGGTGCAGTAAAGAAGGATGAGTGGATCGGAAATGAGATTGTCGTATCCCAAAAGAAAATCCTTTCGTTTCCATGGAAACGATACTCGATTTAGAAGGAGAAGTCATAGAACCCATAGTATTTCAGAGCGACTCAATTTCAGTGTTAATTCTTCAATGTGAGGGAGCTAGGGATGCAATAAAGAAGGAATAGTGCATCGAGAAGGAGATACTCGTATCGCAAAAGAAAATCTTTCGTTTCCATAGAAACGTTACTCGATTTAGAAGGAGAAGTCATAGAACCCATAGTATTTCATTGCGACGCAATTGCTGTGTTAATTCATCAATTTGTGGGAGTCAGGGATGCAGTAAAGAAGGATGAGTGGATCGGAAATGAGATTGTCGTATCCCAAAAGAAAATCCTTTCGTTTCCATAGAAACGATACTCGATTTAGAAGGAGAAGTCATAGAACCCATAGTATTTCATAGCGACTCAATTTCTGTGTTAATTCTTCAATGTGAGGGAGCTAGGGATGCAATAAAGAAGGAATAGTGCATCGAGAAGGAGATACTCGTATCGCAAAAGAAAAGCCAGTCGTTTCCATAGAAACGATACTTGATTTAGAAGGAGAAGTCATAGAACCCATAGTATTTCATTGCGACGCAATTGCTGTGTTAATTCGTCAGTTTGTGGGAGTGAGGGATGCAGTAAAGAAGGATGAGTGGATCGGAAATGAGATTGTCGTATCCCAAAAGAAAATCCTTTCGTTTCCATAGAAACGATACTCGATTTAGAAGGAAAAGTCATAGAACCCATAGTATTTCATAGCGACTCAATTTCTGTGTTAATTATTCAATGTGAGGGAGGTAGGGATGCAATAATGAAGGAATAGTGCATCGAGAAGGAGATACTCGTATCGCAAAAGAAAATCCTTTCGTTTCCATAGAAACGATACTCGATTTAGAAGGAGAAGTCATAGAACCCATAGTATTTCAATGCGACGCAATTGCTGTGTTAATTCGTCAATTTGTGGTAGTGAGGGATGCAGTAAAGAAGGATGAGTGGATCGGAAATGAGATTGTCGTATCCCAAAAGAAAATCCTGTCGTTTCCATTGAAACGTTACTCGATTTAGAAGGAAATGTCTTAGAATACATAGTATTTCATAGCGAATCAATTTCTGTGTTAATTCTTCAATGTGAGGGAGCTAGGGATGCAATAAAGAAGAAATAGCGCATCGAGAAGGAGATACTCGTATCGCAAAAGAAAAGCCAGTCGTTTCCATAGAAACGATACTCGATTTAGAAGGAGAAGTCATAGAACCCATAGTATTTCATTGCGACGCAATTGCTGTGTTAATTCGTCAATTTGTGTGAGTGAGGGATGCAGTAAAGAAGGATGAGTGGATCGGAAATGAGATTGTCGTTTCCCAAAAGAAAATCCTTTCGTTTCCATAGAAACGATACCCGATTTAGAAGGAGAAGTCATAGAACCCATAGTATTTCATAGCGACTCAATTTCTGTGTTAATTCTTCAATGTGAGGGAGCTAGGGATGCAATAAAGAAGGAATAGTGCATCGAGAAGGAGATACTCGTATCGCAAAAGAAAATCCTTTCGTTTCCATAGAAACGATACTCGATTTAGAAGGAGAAGCCATAGAACCCATAGTATTTCATAGCGACGCAATTTCCGTGTGAGTTCGTCAATGTGTGTGAGTGCGGGATGCTGTAAAGAAGGATTAGTGGATCGGAAATGTGATTGTCGTAACTCAAAAGAAAATCCTGTCGTTTCCATAGAAACGTTACTCGATTTAGAAGGAAATGTCTTAGAACACATAGTATTACAAAGCGACGCAATTTCCGTTTGAATTCGTCAATGAGTGGGAATGACGGATGCAGTAAAGAAGGATTAGTGGATCGGAAATGAGATTGTCGTATCCCAAAAGAAAATCCTTTCGTTTCCATAGAAACGATACTCGATTTAGAAGGAGAAGTCATAGAACCCATAGTATTTCATAGCGACTCAATTTCTGTGTTAATTCTTCAATGTGAGGGAGCTAGGGATGCAATAAAGAAGGAATAGTGCATCGAGAAGGAGATACTCGTATCGCAAAAGAAAAGCCAGTTGTTTCCATAGAAACGATACTTGATTTAGAAGGAGAAGTCATAGAACCCATAGTATTTCATTGCGACGCAATTGCTGTGTTAATTCGTCAGTTTGTGGGAGTGAGGGATGCAGTAAAGAAGGATGAGTGGATCGGAAATGAGATTGTCGTATCCCAAAAGAAAATCCTTTCGTTTCCATAGAAACGATACTCGATTTAGAAGGAAAAGTCATAGAACCCATAGTATTTCATAGCGACTCAATTTATGTGTTAATTATTCAATGTGAGGGAGGTAGGGATGCAATAATGAAGGAATAGTGCATCGAGAAGGAGATACTCGTATCGCAAAAGAAAATCCTTTCGTTTCCATAGAAACGTTACTCGATTTAGAAGGAGAAGTCATAGAACCCATAGTATTTCATTGCGACGCAATTGCTGTGTTAATTCGTCAATTAGTGTGAGTGAGGGATGCAGTAAAGAAGGATGAGTGGTTCGGAAATGAGATTGTCGTATCCCAAAAGAAAATCCTTTCGTTTCCATAGAAACGATACTCGATTTAGAAGGAGAAGTCATAGAACCCATAGTATTTCATAGCGACTCAATTTCTGTGTTAATTCGTCAATGTGAGGGAGCTAGGAATGCAATAAAGAAGGAATAGTGCATCGAGAAGGAGATACTCGTATCGCAAAAGAAAATCCTTTCGTTTCCATAGAAACGTTACTCGATTTAGAAGGAGAAGTCATAGAAGCCATAGTATTTCATTGCGACGCAATTGCTGTGTTAATTCGTCAATTTGTGGGAGTGAGGGACGCAGTAAAGAAGGATGAGTGGATCGGAAATGAGATTGTCGTATCCCAAAAGAAAATCCTTTCGTTTCCATAGCAACGATACTCGATTTAGAAGGAGAAGTCATAGAACCCATAGTATTTATAGCGACTCAATTTCTGTGTTAATTCTTCAATGTGAGGGAGCTAGGGATGCAATAAAGAAGGAATAGTGCATCGAGAAGGAGATACTCGTATCGCAAAAGAAAATCCTTTCGTATCCATAGAAACGTTACTCGATTTAGAAGGAAAAGTCATAGAACCCATAGTATTTCATAGCGACTCAATTTCTGTGTTAATTCTTCAATGTGAGGGAGCTAGGGATGCAATAAAGAAGGAATAGTGCATCGAGAAGGAGATACTCGTATCGCAAAAGAAAAGCCAGTCGTTTCCATAGAAACGATACTCGATTTAGAAGGAGAAGTCATAGAACCCATAGTATTTCATTGCGACGCAATTGCTGTGTTAATTCGTCAATTTGTGGGAGTGAGGGATGCAGTAAAGAAGGATGAGTGGATCGGAAATGAGATTGTCGTATCCCAAAAGAAAATCCTTTCGTTTCCATAGAAACGATACTCGATTTAGAAGGAGAAGTCATAGAACCCATAGTATTTCATAGCGACTCAATTTCTGTGTTAATTCTTCAATGTGAGGGAGCTAGGGATGCAATAAAGATGGAATAGTGCATCGAGAGGGAGATACTCGTATCGCAAAAGAAAAGCCAGTCGTTTCCATAGAAACGTTACTCGATTTAGAAGGAAAAGTCATAGAACCCATAGTATTTCATAGCGACTCAATTTCTGTGTTAATTCTTCAATGTGAGGGAGCTAGGGATGCAATAAAGAAGGAATAGTGCATCGAGAAGGAGATACTCGGATCTCAAAAGAAAATCCTTTCGTTTCCATAGAAACGATACTCGATTTAGAATGAGAAGTCATAGAACCCATAGTATTTCATAGCGACTCAATTTCTGTGTTAATTCTTCAATGTGCGGGAGCTAGGGATGCAATAAAGAAGGAATAGTGCATCGAGAAGGAGATACTCGTATCGCAAAAGAAAAGCCAGTCGTTTCCATAGAAACGATACTCGATTTAGAAGGAGAATTCATAGAACCCATAGTATTTCATAGCGACTCAATTTCTGTGTTAATTCTTAAATGTGAGGGAGCTAGGGATGCAATAAAGAAGGGATAGTGCATCGAGAAGGAGATACTCGTATCCCAAAAGAAAATCCTTTCGTTTCCATAGAAACGATACTCGATTTAGAAGGAGAAGTCATAGAACCCATAGTATTTCATAGCGGCTCAATTTCTGTGTTAATTCTTCAATGTGAGGGAGCTAGGGATGCAATAAAGAAGGAATAGTGCATCGAGAAGGAGATACTCGTATCGCAAAAGAAAAGCCAGTCGTTTCCATAGAAACGATACTCGATTTAGAAGGAGAAGTCATAGAACCCATAGTATTTCATTGCGACGCAATTGCTGTGTTAATTCGTCAATTTGTGGGAGTGAGGGATGCAGTAAAGAAGGATGAGTGGATCGGAAATGAGATTGTCGTATCCCAAAAGAAAATCCTTTTTTTTCCATTGAAACGTTACTCAATTTAGAAGGAAATGTCTTAGAATACATAGTATTTCATAGCGACTCAATTTCTGTGTTAATTCTTCAATGTGAGGGAGCTAGGGATGCAATAAAGAAGGAATAGTGCATCGAGAAGGAGATACTCGTATCGCAAAAGAAAAGCCATTCGTTTCCATAGGAACGATACTCGATTTAGAAGGAGCAGTCATAGAACCCATAGTATTTCATTGCGACGCAATTGCTGTGTTAATTCGTCAATTTGTGTGAGTGAGGGATGCAGTAAAGAAGGATGAGTGGATCGGAAATGAGATTGTCGTATCCCAAAAGAAAATCCTTTCGTTTCCATAGAAACGATACTCGATTTAGAAGGAGAAGTCATAGAACCCATAGTATTTCATAGCGACTCAATTTCTGTGTTAATTCTTCAATGTGAGGGAGCTAGGGATGCAATAAAGAAGGAATAGTGCATCGAGAAGGAGATACTCGTATCGCAAAAGAAAAGCCAACCGTTTCCATAGAAACGATACTCGATTTAGACGGAGAAGTCGTAGAACCCATAGTATTTCATAGCGACGCGATTTCCGTGTGAATTCGTCAATGTGTGTGAGTGCGGGATGCAGTAAAGAAGGATTAGTGGATCGGAAATGTGATTGTCGTATCTCAAAAGAAAATCCTGTCGTTTCCATAGAAACGTTACTCGATTTAGAAGGAAATGTCTTAGAACACATAGTATTACAAAGCGACGCAATTTCCGTTTGAATTCGTCAATGAGTGGGAATGAGGGATGCAGTAAAGAAGGATTAGTGGATCGGAAATGAGATTGTCGTATCCCAAAAGAAAATCCTTTCGTTTCCATAGAAACGATACTCGATTTAGAAGGAGAAGTCATAGAACACATAGTATTTCATAGCGACTCAATTTCTGTGTTAATTCTTCAATGTGAGGGAGTTAGGGATGCAATAAAGAAGGAATAGTGCATCGAGAAGGAGATACTCGTATCGCAAAAGAAAAGCCAGTCGTTTCCATAGAAACGATACTCGATTTACAAGGAGAAGTCATAGAACACATAGTATTTCATTGCGACGCAATTGCTGTGTTAATTCGTCAATTTGTGGGGGTGAGGGATGCAGTAAAGAAGGATGAGTGGATCGGAAATGAGATTGTCGTATCCCAAAAGAAAATCCTTTCGTTTCCATAGAAACGATACTCGATTTAGAAGGAGAAGTCATAGAACCCATGGTATTTCATAGCGACTCAATTTCTGTGTTAATTCTTCAATGTGAGGGAGCTAGGGATGCAATAAAGAAGGAATAGTGCATCGAGAAGGAGATACTCGTATCGCAAAAGAAAATCCTTTCGTTTTTATAGATACGTTACTCGATTTAGAAGGAGAAGTCATGGAACCCATAGTATTTCATTGCGACGCAATTGCTGTGTTAATTCGTCAATTTGTGTGAGTGAGGGATGCAGTAAAGAAGGATGAGTGGATCGGAAATGAGATTGTCGTATCCCAAAAGAAAATCCTTTCGTTTCCATAGAAACGATACTCGATTTAGAAGGAGAAGTCATAGAACCCATAGTATTTCATAGCGGCTCAATTTCTGTGTTAATTCTTCAATGTGAGGGAGCTAGGGATGCAATAAAGAAGGAATAGTGCATCGAGAAGGAGATACTCGTATCGCAAAAGAAAATCCTTTCGTTTCCATAGAAACGTTACTCGATTTAGAAGGAGAAGTCATAGAAACCATAGTATTTCATTGCGACGCAATTGCTGTGTTAATTCGTCAATTTGTGGGAGTGAGGGATGCAGTAAAGAAGGATGAGTGGATCGGAAATGAGATTGTCGTATCCCAAAAGAAAATCCTTTCGTTTCCATAGAAACGATACTCGATTTAGAAGGGGAAGTCCTAGATCACATAGTATTTCATAGCGACTCAATTTCTGTGTTAATTCTTCAGTGTGAGGGAGCTAGGGATGCAATAAAGAAGGAATAGTGCATCGAGAAGGAGATACTCGTATCGCAAAAGAAAATCCTTTCGTTTCCATAGAAACGTTACTCGATTTAGAAGGAAAAGTCATAGAACCCATAGTATTTCATAGCGACTCAATTTCTGTGTTAATTCTTCAATGAGAGGGAGCTAGGGATGCAATAAAGAAGGAATAGTGCATCGAGAAGGAGATACTCGTATCGCAAAAGAAAAGCCAGTCGTTTCCATAGAAACGATACTCGATTTACAAGGAGAAGTCATAGAACACATAGTATTTCATTGCGACGCAATTGCTGTGTTAATTCGTCAATTTGTGGGGGTGAGGGATGCAGTAAAGAAGGATGAGTGGATCGGAAATGAGATTGTCGTATCCCAAAAGAAAATCCTTTCGTTTCCATAGAAACGATACTCGATTTAGAAGGAGAAGTCATAGAACCCATGGTATTTCATAGCGACTCAATTTCTGTGTTAATTCTTCAATGTGAGGGAGCTAGGGATGCAATAAAGAAGGAATAGTGCATCGAGAAGGAGATACTCGTATCGCAAAAGAAAATCCTTTCGTTTCCATAGATACGTTACTCGATTTAGAAGGAGAAGTCATGGAACCCATAGTATTTCATTGCGACGCAATTGCTGTGTTAATTCGTCAATTTGTGTGAGTGAGGGATGCAGTAAAGAAGGATGAGTGGATCGGAAATGAGATTGTCGTATCCCAAAAGAAAATCCTTTCGTTTCCATAGAAACGATACTCGATTTAGAAGGAGAAGTCATAGAACCCATAGTATTTCATAGCGGCTCAATTTCTGTGTTAATTCTTCAATGTGAGGGAGCTAGGGATGCAATAAAGAAGGAATAGTGCATCGAGAAGGAGATACTCGTATCGCAAAAGAAAATCCTTTCGTTTCCATAGAAACGTTACTCGATTTAGAAGGAGAAGTCATAGAAACCATAGTATTTCATTGCGACGCAATTGCTGTGTTAATTCGTCAATTTGTGGGAGTGAGGGATGCAGTAAAGAAGGATGAGTGGATCGGAAATGAGATTGTCGTATCCCAAAAGAAAATCCTTTCGTTTCCATAGAAACGATACTCGATTTAGAAGGGGAAGTCCTAGATCACATAGTATTTCATAGCGACTCAATTTCTGTATTAATTCTTCAGTGTGAGGGAGCTAGGGATGCAATAAAGAAGGAATAGTGCATCGAGAAGGAGATACTCGTATCGCAAAAGAAAATCCTTTCGTTTCCATAGAAACGTTACTCGATTTAGAAGGAAAAGTCATAGAACCCATAGTATTTCATAGCGAATCAATTTCTGTGTTAATTCTTCAATGTGAGGGAGCTAGGGATGCAATAAAGAAGGAATAGTGCATCGAGAAGGAGATACTCGTATCGCAAAAGAAAAGCCAGTCGTTTCCATAGAAACGATACTCGATTTAGAAGGAGAAGTCATAGAACCCATAGTATTTCATTGCGACGCTATTGCTGTGTTAATTCGTCAATTTGTGGGAGTGAGAGATGCAGTAAAGAAGGATGAGTGGATCGGAAATGAGATTGTCGTATCCCAAAAGAAAATCCTTTCGTTTCCATTGAAACGATACTCGATTTAGAAGGAGAAGTCATAGAACCCATAGTATTTCATAGCGACTCAATTTCTGTGTTAATTCTTCAATGTGAGGGAGCTGGGGATGCAATAAAGAAGGAATAGTGCATCGAGAAGGAGATACTCGTATCGCAAAAGAAAATCCTTTCGTTTCCATAGAAACGTTACTCGATTTAGAAGGAGAAGTAATAGAACCCATAGTATTTCATTGCGACGCAATTGCTGTGTTAATTCGTCAATTTGTGGGAGTGAGGGATGCGGTAAAGAAGGATGAGTGGATCGGAAATGAGATTGTCGTATCCCAAAAGAAAATCCTTTCGTTTCCATAGAAACGATACTCGATTTAGAAGGAGAAGTCATAGAACCCATAGTATTTCATAGCGACTCAATTTCTGTGTTAATTCTTCAATGTGAGGGAGCTAGGGATGCAATAAAGAAGGAATAGTGCATCGAGAAGGAGATACTCGTATCGCAAAAGAAAATCCTTTCGTTTCCATAGAAACGTTACTCGATTTAGAAGGGGAAGTCATAGAACCCATAGTATTTCATAGCGAATCAATTTCTGTGTTAATTCTTCAATGTGAGGGAGCTAGGGATGCAATAAAGAAGGAATAGTGCATCGAGAAGGAGATACTCGTATCGCAAAAGAAAAGCCAGTCGTTTCCATAGAAACGATACTCGATTTAGAAGGAGAAGTCATAGAACCCATAGTATTTCATTGCGACGCTATTGCTGTGTTAATTCGTCAATTTGTGGGAGTGAGAGATGCAGTAAAGAAGGATGAGTGGATCGGAAATGAGATTGTCGTATCCCAAAAGAAAATCCTTTCGTTTCCATTGAAACGATACTCGATTTAGAAGGAGAAGTCATAGAACCCATAGTATTTCATAGCGACTCAATTTCTGTGTTAATTCTTCAATGTGAGGGAGCTGGGGATGCAATAAAGAAGGAATAGTGCATCGAGAAGGAGATACTCGTATCGCAAAAGAAAATCCTTTCGTTTCCATAGAAACGTTACTCGATTTAGAAGGAGAAGTAATAGAACCCATAGTATTTCATTGCGACGCAATTGCTGTGTTAATTCGTCAATTTGTGGGAGTGAGGGATGCGGTAAAGAAGGATGAGTGGATCGGAAATGAGATTGTCGTATCCCAAAAGAAAATCCTTTCGTTTCCATAGAAACGATACTCGATTTAGAAGGAGAAGTCATAGAACCCATAGTATTTCATAGCGACTCAATTTCTGTGTTAATTCTTCAATGTGAGGGAGCTAGGGATGCAATAAAGAAGGAATAGTGCATCGAGAAGGAGATACTCGTATCGCAAAAGAAAATCCTTTCGTTTCCATAGAAACGTTACTCGATTTAGAAGGGGAAGTCATAGAACCCATAGTTTTTCATTGCGACGCAATTGCTGTGTTAATTCGTCAAGTTGTGGGAGTGAGGGATGCAGTAAAGAAGGATGAGTGGATCGCAAATGAGATTGTCGTATCCCAAAAGAAAATCCTTTCGTTTCCATAGAAACGATACTCGATTTAGAAGGAGAAGTCATAGAACCCATAGTATTTCATTGCGACGCAATTGCTGTGTTAATTCGTCAATTTGTGGGAGTGAGGGGTGCAGTAAAGAAGGATGAGTGGATCGTAAATGAGATTGTCGTATCCCAAAAGAAAATCCTTTCGTTTCCATGGAAACGATACTCGATTTAGAAGGAGAAGTCATAGAACCCATAGTATTTCAGAGCGACTCAATTTCAGTGTTAATTCTTCAATGTGAGGGAGCTAGGGATGCAATAAAGAAGGAATAGTGCATCGAGAAGGAGTTACTCCTATCGCAAAAGAAAATCTTTCGTTTCCATAGAAACGTTACTCGATTTAGAAGGAGAAGTCATAGAACCCATAGTATTTCATTGCGACGCAATTGCTGTGTTAATTCATCAATTTGTGGGAGTCAGGGATGCAGTAAAGAAGGATGAGTGGATCGGAAATGAGATTGTCGTATCCCAAAAGAAAATCCTTTCGTTTCCATAGAAACGATACTCGATTTAGAAGGAGAAGTCATAGAACCCATAGTATTTCATTGCGACGCAATTGCTCTGTTAATTCGTCAATTTGTGGGAGTGAGGGGTGCAGTTAAGAAGGATGAGTGGATCGAAAATGAGTTTGTCGTATCCCAAAAGAAAATCCTTTCGTATCCATAGAAACGATACTCGATTTAGAAGGAGAAGTCATAGAACCCATAGTATTTCATAGCGACTCAATTTCTGTGTTAATTCTTCAATGTGAGGGAGCTAGGGATGCAATAAAGAAGGAATAGTACATCGAGAAGGAGATACTCGTATCGCAAAAGTAAATCCTTTCGTTTCCATAGAAACGTTACTCGATTTAGAAGGAGAAGTCATAGAACCCATAGTATTTCATTGCGACGCAATTGCTGTGTTAATTCGTCAATTTGTGGGAGTGAGGGATGCAGTAAAGACGGATGAGTGGATCGGAAATGAGATTGTCGTATCCCAAAAGAAAATCCTTTCGTATCCATAGAAACGATACTCGATTTAGAAGGAGAAGTCATAGAACCCATAGTATTACATTGCGACGCAATTGCTGTGTTAATTCGTCAATTCGTGGGAGTGAGGGGTGCAGTAAAGAGGGATGAGTGGATCGGAAATGAGATTGTCGTATCCCAAAAGACAATCCTTTCGTTTCCATAGAAACGATACTCGATTTAGAAGGAGAAGTCATAGAACCCATAGTATTTCATAGCGACTCAATTTCTGTGTTAATTCTTCAATGTGAGGGAGCTAGGGATGCAATAAAGAAGGAATAGTGCATCGAGAAGGCGATACTCGTATCGCAAAAGAAAATCCTTTCGTTTTCATAGAAACGATACTCGATTTAGAAGGAGAAGTCATCGAACCCATAGTATTTCATTGCGACTTAATTGTTGTGTTAATTCGTCAATTTGTGGGAGTGAGGGATGCAGTAAAGAAGGATGAGTGGATCGGAAATGAGATTGTCGTATCCCAAAAGAAAATCCTTTCGTTTCCATAGAAACGATACTCGATTTAGAAGGAGAAGTCATAGAACCCATAGTATTTCATAGCGGCTCAATTTCTGTGTTAATTCTTCAATGTGAGGGAGCTAGGGATGCAATAAAGAAGGAATAGTGCATCGAGAAGGAGATACTCGTATCGCAAAAGAAAATCCTTTCGTTTCCATAGAAACGTTACTCGATTTAGAAGGAGAAGTCATAGAACCCATTGTATTTCATTGCGACGCAATTGCTGTGTTAATTCGTCAATTTGTGGGAGGGAGGGATGCAGTAAAGAAGGATGAGTGGATCGGAAATGAGATTGTCGTATCCCAAAAGAAAATCCTTTCGTTTCCATAGAAACGATACTCGATTTAGAAGGAGAAGTCATAGAACCCATAGTATTTCATAGCGACTCAATTTCTGTGTTAATTCTTCAGTGTGAGGGAGCTAGGGATGCAATAAAGAAGGAATAGTGCATCGAGAAGGAGATACTCGTATCGCGAAAGAAAATCGTTTCGTTTCCATAGAAACGTTACTCGATTTAGAAGGAAAAGTCATAGAACCCATAGTATTTCATAGCGACTCAATTTCTGTGTTAATTCTACAATGTGAGGGAGCTAGGGATGCAATAAAGAAGGAATAGTGCATCGAGAAGGAGATACTCGTATCGCAAAAGAAAAGCCAGTCGTTTCCATAGAAACGATACTCGATTTAGAAGGAGAAGTCATAGAACCCATAGTATTTCATTGCGACCCAATTGCTGTGTTAATTCGTCAATTTGTGGGAGTGAGGGATGCAGTAAAGAAGGATGAGTGGATCGGAAATGAGATTGTCGTATCCCAAAAGAAAATCCTTTCATTTCCATAGAAACGATACTCGATTTAGAAGGAGAAGTCATAGAACCCATAGTATTTCATAGGGACTCAATTTCTGTGTTAATTCTTCAATGTGAGGGAGCTGTGGATGCAATAAAGAAGGAATAGTGCATCGAGAAGGAGATACTCGTATCGCAAAAGAAAATCCTTTCGTTTCCATAGAAACGTTACTCGATTTAGAAGGAGAAGTCATAGAACCCATAGTATTTCATTGCGACGCAATTGCTGTATTAATTCGTCAAATTGTGGGAGTGAGGGATGCAGTAAAGAAGGATGAGTGGATCGGAAATGAGATTGTCGTATCCCAAAAGAAAATCCTTTCGTTTCTATAGAAACGATACTCGATTTAGAAGGAGAAGTCATAGAACCCATAGTATTTCATAGCGACTCAATTTCTGTGTTAATTCTTCAATGTGAGGGAGCTAGGGATGCAATAAAGAAGGAATAGTGCATCGAGAAGGAGATACTCGTATCGCAAAAGAAAATCCTGTCGTTTCCATGGAAACGTTACTCGATTTAGAAGGAGAAGTCATAGAACCCATAGTATTTCATTGCGACGCAATTGCTGTGTTAATTCGTCAATTTGTGGGAGTGAGGGATGCAGTAAAGAAGGATGATTGGATCGGAAATAAGATTGTCGTATCCCAAAAGAAAATCCTTTCGTTTCCATAGAAACGATACTCGATTTAGAAGGAGAAGTCATAGAACCCATAGTATTTCATAGCGACTCAATTTCTGTGTTAATTTTTCAATGTGAGGGAGGTAGGGATGCAATAAAGAAGGAATAGTGCATCGAGAAGGAGACACTCGTATCGCAAATGAAAATCCTTTCGTTTCCATAGAAACGTTACTCGATTTAGAAGGAGAAGTCATAGAACCCATAGTATCTCATTGCGACGCAATTGCTGTGTTAATTCGTCAATTTGTGGGAGTGAGGGATGCGGTAAAGAAGGATGAGTGGATCCGAAATGAGATTGTCGTATCCCAAAAGAAAATCCTTTCGTTTCCCTAGAAACGATACTCGATTTAGAAGGAGAAGTCATAGAACCCATAGTATTTCATAGCGACTCAATTTCTGTGTTAATTCTTCAACGTGAGGGAGCTAGGGATGCAATAAAGAAGGAATAGTGCATCGAGAACTAGATACTCGTATCGCAAAAGAAAATCCTTTCGTTTCCATAGAAACGTTACTCGATTTAGAAGGAGAAGTCATAGAACCCATGGTATTTCATTGCGACGCAATTGCTGTCTTAATTCGTCAATTTGTGGGAGTGAGGGTTGCAGTAAAGAAGGATGAGTGGATCGGAAATGAGATTGTCGTATCCCAAAAGAAAATCCTTTCGTTTCCATAGAAACGATACTCGATTTAGAAGGAGAAGTCATAGAACCCAAAGTATTTCATTGCGACGCAATTGCTGTGTTAATTCGTCAATTTGTGGGAGTCAGGGATGCAGTAAAGAAGGATGAGTGGATCGGAAATGAGATTGTCGTATCCCAAAAGAAAATCCTTTCGTTTCCATAGAAACGATACTCGATTTAGAAGGAGAAGTCATAGAACCCATAGTATTTCATAGCGACTCAATTTCTGTGTTAATTCTTCAATGTGAGGGAGCTAGGGATGCAATAAAGAAGGAATAGTGCATCGAGAAGGAGATACTCGTATCGCAAAAGAAAATCCTTTCGTTTCCATAGCAACGGTACTCGATTTAGAAGGAGAAGTCATAGAACCCATAGTATTTCATTGCGACGCAATTGCTGTGTTAATTCGTCAATTCGTGGGAGTGAGGGGTGCAGTAAAGAAGGATGAGTGGATTGGAAATGAGATTGTCGTATCCCAAAAGAAAATCCTTTCGTTTCCATAGAAACGATACTCGATTTAGAAGGAGAAGTCATAGAACCCATAGTATTTCATAGCGACTCAATTTCTGTGTTAATTCTTCAATGTGAGGGAGCTAGGGATGCAATAAAGAAGGAATAGTGCATCGAGTAGGAGATACTCGTATCGCAAAAGAAAATCCTTTGGTTTTCATAGAAACGATACTCGATTTAGAAGGAGAAGTCATAGAACCCATAGTATTTCATAGCGACTCAATTTCTGTGTTAATTCTTCAATGTGAGGGAGCTAGGGATGCAATAAAGAAGGAATAGTGCATCGAGAAGGAGATACTCGTATCGCAAAAGAAAATCCTTTCGTTTCCATAGAAACGTTACTCGATTTAGAAGGAGAAGTCATAGAACCCTTAGTATTTCATTGCGACGCAATTGCTGTGTTAATTCGTCAATTTGTGGGAGTGAGGGGTGCAGTAAAGAAGGATGAGTGGATCGGAAATGAGATTGTCGTATCCCAAAAGGAAATCCTTTCGTTTCCATAGAAACGATACTCGATTTAGAAGGAGAAGTCATAGAACCCATAGTATTTCATAGCGACTCAATTTCTGTGTTAATTCTTCAGTGTGAGGGAGCTAGGGATGCAATAAAGAAGGAATAGTGCATCGAGAAGGAGATACTCGTATCGCGAAAGAAAATCGTTTCGTTTCCATAGAAACGTTACTCGATTTAGAAGGAAAAGTCATAGAACCCATAGTATTTCATAGCGACTCAATTTCTGTGTTAATTCTACAATGTGAGGGAGCTAGGGATGCAATAAAGAAGGAATAGTGCATCGAGAAGGAGATACTCGTATCGCAAAAGAAAAGCCAGTCGTTTCCATAGAAACGATACTCGATTTAGAAGGAGAAGTCATAGAACCCATAGTATTTCATTGCGACCCAATTGCTGTGTTAATTCGTCAATTTGTGGGAGTGAGGGATGCAGTAAAGAAGGATGAGTGGATCGGAAATGAGATTGTCGTATCCCAAAAGAAAATCCTTTCATTTCCATAGAAACGATACTCGATTTAGAAGGAGAAGTCATAGAACCCATAGTATTTCATAGGGACTCAATTTCTGTGTTAATTCTTCAATGTGAGGGAGCTGTGGATGCAATAAAGAAGGAATAGTGCATCGAGAAGGAGATACTCGTATCGCAAAAGAAAATCCTTTCGTTTCCATAGAAACGTTACTCGATTTAGAAGGAGAAGTCATAGAACCCATAGTATTTCATTGCGACGCAATTGCTGTATTAATTCGTCAAATTGTGGGAGTGAGGGATGCAGTAAAGAAGGATGAGTGGATCGGAAATGAGATTGTCGTATCCCAAAAGAAAATCCTTTCGTTTCTATAGAAACGATACTCGATTTAGAAGGAGAAGTCATAGAACCCATAGTATTTCATAGCGACTCAATTTCTGTGTTAATTCTTCAATGTGAGGGAGCTAGGGATGCAATAAAGAAGGAATAGTGCATCGAGAAGGAGATACTCGTATCGCAAAAGAAAATCCTGTCGTTTCCATGGAAACGTTACTCGATTTAGAAGGAGAAGTCATAGAACCCATAGTATTTCATTGCGACGCAATTGCTGTGTTAATTCGTCAATTTGTGGGAGTGAGGGATGCAGTAAAGAAGGATGAGTGGATCGGAAATAAGATTGTCGTATCCCAAAAGAAAATCCTTTCGTTTCCATAGAAACGATACTCGATTTAGAAGGAGAAGTCATAGAACCCATAGTATTTCATAGCGACTCAATTTCTGTGTTAATTTTTCAATGTGAGGGAGGTAGGGATGCAATAAAGAAGGAATAGTGCATCGAGAAGGAGACACTCGTATCGCAAATGAAAATCCTTTCGTTTCCATAGAAACGTTACTCGATTTAGAAGGAGAAGTCATAGAACCCATAGTATCTCATTGCGACGCAATTGCTGTGTTAATTCGTCAATTTGTGGGAGTGAGGGATGCGGTAAAGAAGGATGAGTGGATCCGAAATGAGATTGTCGTATCCCAAAAGAAAATCCTTTCGTTTCCCTAGAAACGATACTCGATTTAGAAGGAGAAGTCATAGAACCCATAATATTTCATAGCGACTCAATTTCTGTGTTAATTCTTCAACGTGAGGGAGCTAGGGATGCAATAAAGAAGGAATAGTGCATCGAGAAGGAGATACTCGTATCGCAAAAGAAAATCCTTTCGTTTCCATAGAAACGTTACTCGATTTAGAAGGAGAAGTCATAGAACCCATGGTATTTCATTGCGACGCAATTGCTGTGTTAATTCGTCAATTTGTGGGAGTGAGGGTTGCAGTAAAGAAGGATGAGTGGATCGGAAATGAGATTGTCGTATCCCAAAAGAAAATCCTTTCGTTTCCATAGAAACGATACTCGATTTAGAAGGAGAAGTCATAGAACCCATAGTATTTCATTGCGACGCAATTGCTGTGTTAATTCGTCAATTTGTGGGAGTCAGGGATGCAGTAAAGAAGGATGAGTGGATCGGAAATGAGATTGTCGTATCCCAAAAGAAAATCCTTTCGTTTCCATAGAAACGATACTCGATTTAGAAGGAGAAGTCATAGAACCCATAGTATTTCATAGCGACTCAATTTCTGTGTTAATTCTTCAATGTGAGGGAGCTAGGGATGCAATAAAGAAGGAATAGTGCATCGAGAAGGAGATACTCGTATCGCAAAAGAAAATCCTTTCGTTTCCATAGCAACGTTACTCGATTTAGAAGGAGAAGTCATAGAACCCATAGTATTTCATTGCGACGCAATTGCTGTGTTAATTCGTCAATTCGTGGGAGTGAGGGGTGCAGTAAAGAAGGATGAGTGGATTGGAAATGAGATTGTCGTATCCCAAAAGAAAATCCTTTCGTTTCCATAGAAACGATACTCGATTTAGAAGGAGAAGTCATAGAACCCATAGTATTTCATAGCGACTCAATTTCTGTGTTAATTCTTCAATGTGAGGGAGCTAGGGATGCAATAAAGAAGGAATAGTGCATCGAGTAGGAGATACTCGTATCGCAAAAGAAAATCCTTTCGTTTTCATAGAAACGATACTCGATTTAGAAGGAGAAGTCATAGAACCCATAGTATTTCATAGCGACTCAATTTCTGTGTTAATTCTTCAATGTGAGGGAGCTAGGGATGCAATAAAGAAGGAATAGTGCATCGAGAAGGAGATACTCGTATCGCAAAAGAAAATCCTTTCGTTTCCATAGAAACGTTACTCGATTTAGAAGGAGAAGTCATAGAACCCTTAGTATTTCATTGCGACGCAATTGCTGTGTTAATTCGTCAATTTGTGGGAGTGAGGGGTGCAGTAAAGAAGGATGAGTGGATCGGAAATGAGATTGTCGTATCCCAAAAGGAAATCCTTTCGTTTCCATAGAAACGATACTCGATTTAGAAGGAGAAGTCATAGAACCCATAGTATTTCATAGCGACTCAATTTCTGTGTTAATTCTTTAATGTGAAGGAGCTAGGGATGCAATAAAGAAGGAATAGTGCATCGAGAAGGAGATACTCGTATCGCAAAAGAAAATCCTTTCGTTTCCATAGAAACGTTACTCGATTTAGAAGGAGAAGTCATAGAACCCATAGTATTACATTGCGACGCAATTGCTGTGTTAATTCGTCAATTTGTGGGTGTGAGGGGTGCAGTAAAGAAGGATGAGTGGATCGGAAATGAGTTTGTCGTATCCCAAAAGAAAATCCTTTCGTTTCCATAGAAACGATACTCGATTTAGAAGGAGAAGTCATAGAACCCATAGTATTTCATAGCGGCTCAATTTCTGTGTTAATTCTTCAATGTGAGGGAGCTAGGGATGCAATAAAGAAGGAATAGTGCATCGAGAAGGAGATACTCGTATCGCAAAAGAAAAGCCAGTCGTTTCCATAGAAACGATACTCGATTTAGAAGGAGAAGTCATAGAACCCATAGTATTTCATTGCGACCCAATTGCTGTGTTAATTCGTCAATTTGTGGGAGTGAGGGATGCAGTAAAGAAGGATGAGTGGATCGGAAATGAGATTGTCGTATCCCAAAAGAAAATCCTTTCATTTCCATAGAAACGATACTCGATTTAGAAGGAGAAGTCATAGAACCCATAGTATTTCATAGGGACTCAATTTCTGTGTTAATTCTTCAATGTGAGGGAGCTGTGGATGCAATAAAGAAGGAATAGTGCATCGAGAAGGAGATACTCGTATCGCAAAAGAAAATCCTTTCGTTTCCATAGAAACGTTACTCGATTTAGAAGGAGAAGTCATAGAACCCATAGTATTTCATTGCGACGCAATTGCTGTATTAATTCGTCAAATTGTGGGAGTGAGGGATGCAGTAAAGAAGGATGAGTGGATCGGAAATGAGATTGTCGTATCCCAAAAGAAAATCCTTTCGTTTCTATAGAAACGATACTCGATTTAGAAGGAGAAGTCATAGAACCCATAGTATTTCATAGCGACTCAATTTCTGTGTTAATTCTTCAATGTGAGGGAGCTAGGGATGCAATAAAGAAGGAATAGTGCATCGAGAAGGAGATACTCGTATCGCAAAAGAAAATCCTGTCGTTTCCATGGAAACGTTACTCGATTTAGAAGGAGAAGTCATAGAACCCATAGTATTTCATTGCGACGCAATTGCTGTGTTAATTCGTCAATTTGTGGGAGTGAGGGATGCAGTAAAGAAGGATGAGTGGATCGGAAATAAGATTGTCGTATCCCAAAAGAAAATCCTTTCGTTTCCATAGAAACGATACTCGATTTAGAAGGAGAAGTCATAGAACCCATAGTATTTCATAGCGACTCAATTTCTGTGTTAATTTTTCAATGTGAGGGAGGTAGGGATGCAATAAAGAAGGAATAGTGCATCGAGAAGGAGACACTCGTATCGCAAATGAAAATCCTTTCGTTTCCATAGAAACGTTACTCGATTTAGAAGGAGAAGTCATAGAACCCATAGTATCTCATTGCGACGCAATTGCTGTGTTAATTCGTCAATTTGTGGGAGTGAGGGATGCGGTAAAGAAGGATGAGTGGATCCGAAATGAGATTGTCGTATCCCAAAAGAAAATCCTTTCGTTTCCCTAGAAACGATACTCGAATTAGAAGGAGAAGTCATAGAACCCATAGTATTTCATAGCGACTCAATTTCTGTGTTAATTCTTCAACGTGAGGGAGCTAGGGATGCAATAAAGAAGGAATAGTGCATCGAGAAGGAGATACTCGTATCGCAAAAGAAAATCCTTTCGTTTCCATAGAAACGTTACTCGATTTAGAAGGAGAAGTCATAGAACCCATGGTATTTCATTGCGACGCAATTGCTGTGTTAATTCGTCAATTTGTGGGAGTGAGGGTTGCAGTAAAGAAGGATGAGTGGATCGGAAATGAGATTGTCGTATCCCAAAAGAAAATCCTTTCGTTTCCATAGAAACGATACTCGATTTAGAAGGAGAAGTCATAGAACCCATAGTATTTCATTGCGACGCAATTGCTGTGTTAATTCGTCAATTTGTGGGAGTCAGGGATGCAGTAAAGAAGGATGAGTGGATCGGAAATGAGATTGTCGTATCCCAAAAGAAAATCCTTTCGTTTCCATAGAAACGATACTCGATTTAGAAGGAGAAGTCATAGAACCCATAGTATTTCATAGCGACTCAATTTCTGTGTTAATTCTTCAATGTGAGGGAGCTAGGGATGCAATAAAGAAGGAATAGTGCATCGAGAAGGAGATACTCGTATCGCAAAAGAAAATCCTTTCGTTTCCATAGCAACGTTACTCGATTTAGAAGGAGAAGTCATAGAACCCATAGTATTTCATTGCGACGCAATTGCTGTGTTAATTCGTCAATTCGTGGGAGTGAGGGGTGCAGTAAAGAAGGATGAGTGGATTGGAAATGAGATTGTCGTATCCCAAAAGAAAATCCTTTCGTTTCCATAGAAACGATACTCGATTTAGAAGGAGAAGTCATAGAACCCATAGTATTTCATAGCGACTCAATTTCTGTGTTAATTCTTCAATGTGAGGGAGCTAGGGATGCAATAAAGAAGGAATAGTGCATCGAGTAGGAGATACTCGTATCGCAAAAGAAAATCCTTTCGTTTTCATAGAAACGATACTCGATTTAGAAGGAGAAGTCATAGAACCCATAGTATTTCATAGCGACTCAATTTCTGTGTTAATTCTTCAATGTGAGGGAGCTAGGGATGCAATAAAGAAGGAATAGTGCATCGAGAAGGAGATACTCGTATCGCAAAAGAAAATCCTTTCGTTTCCATAGAAACGTTACTCGATTTAGAAGGAGAAGTCATAGAACCCTTAGTATTTCATTGCGACGCAATTGCTGTGTTAATTCGTCAATTTGTGGGAGTGAGGGGTGCAGTAAAGAAGGATGAGTGGATCGGAAATGAGATTGTCGTATCCCAAAAGGAAATCCTTTCGTTTCCATAGAAACGATACTCGATTTAGAAGGAGAAGTCATAGAACCCATAGTATTTCATAGCGACTCAATTTCTGTGTTAATTCTTTAATGTGAGGGAGCTAGGGATGCAATAAAGAAGGAATAGTGCATCGAGAAGGAGATACTCGTATCGCAAAAGAAAATCCTTTCGTTTCCATAGAAACGTTACTCGATTTAGAAGGAGAAGTCATAGAACCCATAGTATTACATTGCGACGCAATTGCTGTGTTAATTCGTCAATTTGTGGGTGTGAGGGGTGCAGTAAAGAAGGATGAGTGGATCGGAAATGAGTTTGTCGTATCCCAAAAGAAAATCCTTTCGTTTCCATAGAAACGATACTCGATTTAGAAGGAGAAGTCATAGAACCCATAGTATTTCATAGCGGCTCAATTTCTGTGTTAATTCTTCAATGTGAGGGAGCTAGGGATGCAATAAAGAAGGAATAGTGCATCGAGAAGGAGATACTCGTATCGCAAAAGAAAATCCTTTCCTTTCCATAGAAACGTTACTCGATTTAGAAGGAGAAGTCATAGAACCCATAGTATTTTATAGCGACTCAATTTCTGTGTTAATTCTTCAATGTGAGGGAGCTAGGGATGCAATAAAGAAGGAATAGTGCATCGAGAAGGAGATACTCGTATCGCAAAAGAAAATCCTTTCGTTTCCATAGAAACGTTACTCGATTTAGAAGGAGAAGTCATAGAACCCATAGTATTTCATTGCGACGCAATTGCTGTGTTAATTCGTCAATTTGTGGGAGTGAGGGGTGCAGTAAAGAAGGATGAGTGGATCGGAAATGAGATTGTCGTATCAAAAAAGGAAATCCTTTCGTTTCCATAGAAACGATACTCGATTTAGAAGGAGAAGTCATAGAACCCATAGTATTTCATAGCGACTCAATTTCTGTGTTAATTCTTCAATGTGAGGGAGCTAGGGATGCAATAAAGAAGGAATAGTGCATCGAGAAGGAGATACTCGTATCGCAAAAGAAAATCCTTTCGTTTCCATAGAAACGTTACTCGATTTAGAAGGAGAAGTCATAGAACCCATAGTATTTCATTGCGACGCAATTGCTGTGTTAATTCGTCAATTTGTGGGAGTGAGGGGTGCAGTAAAGAAGGATGAGTGGATCGGAAATGAGATTGTCGTATCCCAAAAGGAAATCCTTTCGTTTCCATAGAAACGATACTCGATTTAGAAGGAGAAGTCATAGAACCCATAGTATTTCATTGCGACGCAATTGCTGTGTTAATTCGTCAATTTGTGGGAGTGAGGGATGCAGTAAAGAAGGATGGGTGGATCGGAAATGAGATTGTCGTATCCCAAAAGACAATCCTTTCGTTTCCATAGAAATGATACTCGATTTAGAAGGAGAAGTCATAGAACCCATAGTATTTCATAGCGACTCAATTTCTGTGTTAATTCTTCAATGTGAGGGAGCTAGGGATGCAATAAAGAAGGAATAGTGCATCGAGAAGGAGATACTCGTATCGCAAAAGAAAATCCTTTCGTTTCCATAGAAACGTTACTCGATTTAGAAGGAGAAGTCATAGAACCCATAGTATTTCATAGCGACTCAATTTCTGTGTTAATTCTTCAATGTGAGGGAGCTAGGGATGCAATATAGAAGGAATACTGCATCGAGAAGGAGATACTCGTATCGCAAAAGAAAATCCTTTCGTTTCCATAGAAACGTTACTCGATTTAGAAGGAGAAGTCATAGAACCCATAGTATTTCATTGCGACGCAATTGCAGTGTTAATTCGTCAATTTGTGGGAGTGAGGGATCCAGTAAAGAAGGATGAGTGGATCGGAAATGAGATTGTCGTATCCCAAAAGAAAATCCTTTCGTTTCCATAGAAACGATACTCGATTTAGAAGGAGAAGTCATAGAACCCATAGTATTTCATTGCGACTCAATTTCTGTGTTAATTCTTCAATGTGAGGGAGCTAGGGATGCAATAAAGAAGGAATAGTGCATCGAGAAGGAGATACTCGTATCGCAAAAGAAAATCCTTTCGTTTCCATAGAAACGTTACTCGATTTAGAAGGAGAAGTCATAGAACCCATAGTATTTCATAGCGACTCAATTTCTGTGTTAATTCTTCAATATGAGGGAGCTAGGGATGCAATAAAGAAGGAATAGTGCATCGAGAAGGAGATACTCGTATCGCAAAAGAAAATCCTTTCGTTTCCATAGAAACGTTACTCGATTTAGAAGGAGAAGTCATAGAACCCATAGTATTTCATTGCGACGCAATTGCTGTGTTAATTCGTCAATTTGTGGGAGTGAGGGGTGCAGTAAAGAAGGATGAGTGGATCGGAAATGAGAGTGTCGTATTGTAACGCCGGAAATGCATATCCTCCTATTTCCATCTATTGTACTATTATTTTTTTTCCTTGTTTTGTTACCTCAAGATATGACATTTCTGTCTCTTTATATATTGTAATTGTTTTACTGTTTGTATATATATATTTATGCACTTATGTCGATGTATAATTGGTTTGTTGTGTAAAGAGTATTTGTATTTTTACGCTGGGTCTTGCCTAGGGAAAACTGCTATCGAACGATTACATCGATAGGTCGTGTGAAGAATCAAAGTGTGTAGGATCTTTGGTAGGGTTAACTCTGCCGCGTGGAGCGCGGGCAGAGCAGTGAGGGTCTGGCGGGAGTAGCGAGTGGAGCAGGAGTGTTGTGTGACGCTCCCGCGAGTTGCCGCGCTTTCGGGGTTTGGCAGCATGTAATTGCGCTCAACTCGCGATGATAGTTTCTGACATGGTGTCGCGGACGGGAAGCATTAGCTGGCGCACATCAAGAGCCCGTTTCGCCTGGTGACCGTGTCGAGAAGAAGGCGCGCCAACATCCAGCTTCTGCAACAGCGACGGCCGACAATGAGTGACTGTCGCCACCTCCTCGATCGACGGCTTCAAACCTTCAATCAACCAACAAGGAATACTAAAAGCACGTAAAGTTTCAGAACTGTATGGCAGACCTCAGCTTTTCAAATTGTTCCATTTGCCTCGCAAAATTACAGCAACTTAGCATGAACCTTTGTTGCTCATTGTCCCGATTGCATTGCCAAGCAGGGTCCCTTCCTTTTCCGAAATGAACCCGAGTGTCGTTGAAATTCAAACGCCAGCATTAAAATAATATAATTCGATTTCACTGCTTTAATTTCAAAGTTCAGTAGCTGGCTACAATATTTAGGTTACACGAGCACAAATTTAGAGTGCGAGTTTTGTTAGCATATTTTAGCTTACCTGTGACTGCAGCTCAGCTTGGTACGTACTAAATTTTACTATTGTTAAGTGTTCAGAATCATTTAATTCAAGTTCAAAGTTAAATCTCTTGTTTCTAAATTGCGTAGAGTCAAGTTGCTTTTGAAATGATTGTTGAGGTAGTCCAAGACTAACCGTATTTTACTGGATTTCGATGTGCTTAAGAAAGAAAGCTTCTTATTAATTTCAGTCACTAAATTAACTTTCAGTTTTCTGGTTTTATTAATTCTTCTGCTAAATTAAGTCAGAGTGTAGCGAAATTTATTACTTCTGACAAACTTTCAGTTTTCACACTACACGTGTCAACCTTCAGTTGCCACGCTTCTAGTGCTAATTATATGTGTAATAACCTTACTTTTTCAGTTACTATAGTAATTGTCCTTAGGACTGGCGACCGTGATTTCCCCCAAATCTCAAATATCTAATTACCGCTAGTTAATTGTTAACGTAACGGCCGCACATTTACTTTCTTTATTAACTTTACCCCTTTTCAAAATTGATTTCCACCAGTTTCATTTGCATTTTTCCTTTCATTTAGATGTAACCCTTTCCTCCCTCTTTACCGATAGATTAACTTCGGTGACGATTGCTTTTCCCAAATTTCCATTAGGTACACGCGGTTTAATTTCTCACTGTCATTAAGGTCGATAAGTGAGGGGGGAGGTTACACGTGGCGACCTGGTGACAGGACAATCTTCGGATTTGAGGTTGTTCTGGACACGAATTTTGTATGTTGCAAATCTCGTAACAAAGTACTGGTTACGTACAGGCCGTTACGTCAGCGAGAATAAGTAGTGGGAGTAATCCTAATTATATTTGAGATTTGGCATTTATATTGAAAATTATTAAAATGAGTGAAGGCAACAATTGCCAAAATTTGGTAGACTTTGATACGGAACAATCGGTCGAACAGTGGGAAACGCGCACCGCGGTACCCATTGTTCAGGGGCAGGCCGCGGGCATGAAAGACGCGACCGCCGAAACGCAACAAAGAGCAGAAATGGAATTCCAAACTTTAGAAAATGTTTCGGAGTCGGAAGTGAAAACCAAATGCGAATCCCTTGATGACGAATACGGGGGGACAATTAAAGAGGAAGCCGCTACAGAAGTAAAACCGGTAGTTCCCGGGAATTTAACAGAGTTATTGAATGTTTTGATTAACGAAATCAAGAGTCAATCGGCCAAGCAAGAAGCTCAGTCAGAAAAAATTGAACGAAAGCTAGACAGTCACAACAAAGCTATTAATGTTGTTAACAACAATGTTGGAGTTGTTAACACAAAAGTTGATAAAATCAAAGAAGATATTGTTGTGATTAATAGCGAAATCGGTAATCTTAAATAGGAAATGATAGGCGTTCAGGCGGAAATTGCGAGCATAAATACTCGTTTTTATTCCGAAATTAGCAGAATCGAGAAAAGTGTAGGAGAATCAGTTGCTCCGATCATCGAGAATAAGGTGACGGAACAAATTCAATTAGTGAAAAAACAGGATCAAAAGAAGGTGGAAACTTTAAAGGCTTTAGTATCCGAAGTAGATACCAAAGTGACGAAGCAGGCTAATACCTGCGAAGAGAAAAAGAGGGAAGTGGAAACGCCTGCGACAACCACTTGCCAAGTGATTACGAGGGTGTCGGAATTAGAAAGGAAACTTGACGAAAAACAGAGCTATGTGCCAATCTGTGCACATAGTTCGGAGTTGTTGACGAAAGAGGAGCGGTTCGACCCCTTGAAAAAAGGCGGTATACACCCGACGGATTTCATTAAAAATTGTGAAAGAGTTTTACCCAGATCATGGACTGATGAGAGAAAAATTAATGCGATTATTGATGTGTTGGCTGGTGATGCCAAGCGTTGGGGCTTAAACCTCAACATTACGAACCTGACTTTTGACGAATTTAAAAATTTGTTTCTGGCTCAATACTGGTCAGAGCAAAAACAGCAAAGTGTCTGGCGCGAATTTGTCGTATCGAGGCCTTTCGATGCGAATTCGCGCGGTTCGATGAAGGAGTTTTGTGAGGGCTGGATCCGCAAGTTGGAATATTTGCGTGACCGCCGCTCGGAATCCGAAATAGTCTGGGAACTCTACAAGAAGCTTCCAGATGATACAAAACGATACGTAGGAAGCAATTACAGGACAATCAATGATTTCCTGGAAAGAGTGGAGGACGAGGACAATTGGCGCAATAATCGCGACAGTGGCAGAGGCCGTGGTAACAACAACGGGTACCACAGCAACCACAACAACGATAACCACGGGAATAATGCATACCGCAACCATGGCAGCAATAACAATAATGGTTCGGACCGTAATAACAATCGGTACAATGCAAATAACAACAGGAATGACGGAAACCAGTATCATACTAACGTGATACGGGCTTCACAGAATAGTAATAACGCCAGAGGGTGTGATCAGCCGCCTCAGCAGCATCCGGGGAGCGTATCTGCTGGGACGAGACAGGGAAACCATTAGCCGCGCCGGTGAGGGGCCGACCAGGCGTGGAGAAATTTTGGCGGCCCAATAACAGGAGAAAACCTAGGTGTCGTCATTATGAAAATTCCGTGTGGAATAATCAACGGCGGGAGAGTGTGCCAGTGTTAAGAGAAAGGAGTGCGCCCACAAGTAGTAGATCAGCTGCATACACGGCAGTAGAAGGTACATTCACTGTCAGTGAGAACAATTTAAGTAGTGTTCCGGAAATCGATTATAAGGTGCCAGCTGTAATACCCACAGCGGAACTGGAGATTGAGTTTAAGAATGATTCGCAATTGTTGAGAGAAGATCAGATGTCGGATAAAACGTCCGTCATCGAGCGAGGGGATGCAGAGAGGGATGAGGTCTGGTTAAGGCAGTTCGGTCGCTTATACGACGAACTAAGAGATTATAGGGGTCTGTATGGGAGAAGTGTTTATGGGGAGCGCGTGCAGTATTTGCCGCGTTTCGTCCCACAGGAAGACAGTATTTGTGAAGTGATTGAAAGTTCTGGCCCTAACCGGCAGGCTTTACCAGAAATAGTTGATGTTAATGGGGAGCACGAGCAAGATTCGTCGTGTTTCGTCCCGCAGGAGTTAGATGTTGAAGGAGTAACGGAAAGTTCTGGCCCTAACCGGCAGACTTTACCGAAAGTTATAGTGGTAGAAGTAGCCGACCCATCCGACGCAAACCTCCAGTTTAAACATTGCGAGAGTATTAAGGGGAAAGATTACGAAAATTTTAGTGATAGCCGGACACAATTGGTAGAAAAGCACATAGATTTCAGCGTGTATGAGGTTAGAGCTGACGTTATGCGGTCAGACGGTAGCAGTGTGGGTTGCGCAGATCCAGAGGAAGTAATTTCAGATGCGACTGGGCACATTCCTCCAGGTAGATTGGCAGATGAGATCAATCTGATTAAAGAGGAATCAACGAAGGTGACAATTAGTGAATTGATAGCAAAGCAACACTCACTAGTTGACGAGTTACAGGAAAAGGTTTCGGTATTGGAGGCGAAGCTAGAGACTAAGCCTCAGGACAAACGTGTTGAAATTAAAACTGTATGTGAACAGAGGCTGAAAAAGCCGCCAGATAAGCCGAATGTAGGATCAAAGCCGGATGGTTTTTTCTGGAATGACCTGGATATAGACGAGGATTTACTGTGGGAAAATAAAGAAACAGTCGAGGGCAAGTGTAGACAGGTAGTAGTGTCTGTTAATATGCACGACCTACAACTAAACGTGTTGATTGACACCGGTGCAGAACTGAGTGCTGTATCTGGGAAAATATTTGAGTTACTGAAAAACAGACCCGGCATCGTAGTTATGCCAGTAAAAGGAGTAAAAATTATCGGTGCTACTGGGAAGGCCAGTAAACCGGTCACAAAACAGATTTTTGTCAACTTCGAGATATGTGGGGCACGATTTGAACAAGAGTTTGTCGTCGTGCCAGACTTAACTACGGAAGTAATTATCGGGTTAGATTGGCTATTAAAGTACCGTGCAGTGATTAACTGCGAAAGCAAAACTTTGACATGTATGTCACTAGATAAAACAATGGTAGTTGGTTTTGACGAGGCAGGAGACGGTGTGCATAGGCAATACCAGCCTATACACATTGTTAACTGGCCGAATGGTATTGACGTAGGTATGAATTTGAACTACTGTAATGTGAGGAATCTCGGCATTGACAATAGTGTAGAAAGTGAATTGGAAAGTATTGTAGAAGGTGTGTCAAACGTAACACACGAACAAAGACGAGGCCGACTTTCCCGTACCTATTGCTATCACAACCATAGGGCATGGGGCAAATATGTAGCAGTATTTGAGAGAATTATGAACACCTTGAGACATGAATCTACGGGATTTTCTCCAGAGGAAATCCTGTTGGGTGACAGAAGTACAAGTTTAGTGGAAGAGATAATCAAATTCCCTCCACGGATTGACATTAGTATTGGTGTGAAAAAGGATCGTTTGCGAGAAGTAATGAAGCTAAAAGCCGATGCTCGCATACGTCGTCATGACACTAAAGCGCGTTTTGATTAATCAATTTAATTTTAATCAATTTAATCATGATCTAATCAGTTGAAAAATCCAAGCTGCTAGTTTAAGTTTTCTGCTGAGTCACAGTAGATTAAGGAATGTAAATATGATTTTGTAAATAGCTGTAAGATTTCATAAATATGTGATTTACTAGTCATTGCCGATGTACTTAGACGCTGTTTTAAGTTTCAGGCTAGTACATGCGTGTGATGATGGACAGTGTTGAGTTATCCACTGTGATAGTATTAAGGGACTCCTTGAGATTACTCGGGAGTGAGTTTTTCCTAAAGAATTCAGTGAAACGGACGTTCTGGAAACGCCGTCACAAGGGCGAGTGAGATCAAGCGTGCCGCACACGCGGGCGCAACAATACTGGCGAGGCGAGCCGCTGTCGGCTCTTGTGCCGCTGTTGGCTTTTGGGCCGCTGTCGGCATTCTCGTACTTGCGAGTACGAAAGGCGGAATAGTTTTTCTTCCCGGACAGCTGATGTGAAAGAATTCTGTTGTCAATACTTATGTTTTTTTTCGATCTACTGAATATTATTTTCTTGTTTAGCGTTAAGTAGATTCTCGTGACGAGAATATTAATTATGAAAAGGTTATATAAAATGTGTAGTCTATTTAATTATTTATTTGCGTATTTTGATCTGCCTGGTTTTATGACCATGCAATCTAATTAATTTTGCAAATAGTATTCCATTTCTCATAGTGTTACGAATTTTAATGATTTTGGAATAGCTAAACCATTTTCTATATTTTCTATGAATTTTAATATGTTGTCAACCTGTTTTATTTTGATCAAGATGACAGAGTGGAATAAGATTAGGAGTGTCTCCACTCAATTATTATGGTCAAAAAAAAGTCAAAAAAATTGATTTATGGTTAATTAGACGAATGCTAAATTTTGTTGATGTTTTGAGCACATGCATTTCCGCTGTTTCTTTTTTGGGACATTTTCTGAGTCTGTTTACGTTACACGAACATGCTCAGACAATGTGGGGCACGTGTAACGCCGGAAATGCATATCCTCCTATTTCCATCTATTGTACTATTATTTTTTTTCCTTGTTTTGTTACCTCAAGATATGACATTTCTGTCTCTTTATATATTGTAATTGTTTTACTGTTTGTATATATATATTTATGCACTTATGTCGATGTATAATTGGTTTGTTGTGTAAAGAGTATTTGTATTTTTACGCTGGGTCTTGCCTAGGGAAAACTGCTATCGAACGATTACATCGATAGGTCGTGTGAAGAATCAAAGTGTGTAGGATCTTTGGTAGGGTTAACTCTGCCGCGTGGAGCGCGGGCAGAACAGAGAGAGTCTGGCGGGAGTAGCGAGTGGAGCAGGTGTTGTTTGACGCTCCCGCGAGTTGCCGCGCTTTCGGGGTTTGGCAGCATGTAATTGCGCTCGACTCGCGATGATAGTTTCTGACATGGTGTCGCGGACGGGAAGCATTAGCTGGCGCACATCAAGAGCCCGTTTCGCCTGGTGACCGTGTCGAGAAGAAGGCGCGCCAACATCCAGCTTCTGCAACAGCGACGGCCGACAATGAGTGACTGTCGCCACCTCCTCGATCGACGGCTTCAAACCGTCAATCAACCAACAAGGAAGACTAAAAGCACGTAAAGTTTCAGAACTGTATGGCAGACCTCAGCTTTTCAAATTGTTCCATTTGCCTCTCAAAATTACAGCAACTTAGCATGAACCTTTGTTGCTCATTGTCCCGATTGCATTGCCAAGCAGGGTCCCTTCCTTTTCCGAAATGAACCCGAGTGTCGTTGAAATTCAAACGCCAGCATTAAAATAATATAATTAGATTTCACTGCTTTAATTTCAAAGTTCAGTAGCTGGCTACAATATTTAGGTTACACGAGCACAAATTTAGAGTGCGAGTTTTGTTAGCATATTTTAGCTTACCTGTGACTGCAGCTCAGCTTGGTACGTACTAAATTTTACTATTGTTAAGTGTTCAGAATCATTTAATTCAAGTTCAAAGTTAAATCTCTTGTTTCTAAATTGCGTAGAGTCAAGTTGCTTTTGAAATGATTGTTGAGGTAGTCCAAGACTAACCGTATTTTACTAGATTTCGATGTGCTTAAGAAAGAAAGCTTCTTATTAATTTCAGTCACTAAATTAACTTTCAGTTTTCTGGTTTTATTAATTCTTCTGCTAAATTAAGTCAGAGTGTAGCGAAATTTATTACTTCTGACAAACTTTCAGTTTTCACACTACACGTGTCAACCTTCAGTTGCCACGCATCTAGTGCTAATTATATGTGTAATCACCTTACTTTTTCAGTTACTATAGTAATAGTCCTTAGGACTGGCGACCGTGATTTCCCCCAAATCTCAAATATCTAATTACCGCTAGTTAATTGTTAATGTAACGGCCGCACATTTACTTTCTTTATTAACTTTACCCCTTTTCAAAATTGATTTCCACCAGTTTCATTTGCATTTTTCCTTTCATTTAGATGTAACCCTTTCCTCCCTCTTTACCGATAGATTAACTTCGGTGACGATTACTTTTCCCAAATTTCCATTAGGTACACGCGGTTTAATTTCTCACTGTCATTAAGGTCGATAAGTGAGGGGGGAGGTTACAGTATCCCAAAAGGAAATCCTTTCGTTTCCATAGAAACGATACTCGATTTAGAAGGAGAAGTCATAGAACCCATAGTATTTCATAGCGACTCAATTTCTGTGTTAATTCTTCAATGTGAGGGAGCTAGGGATGCAATAAAGAAGGAATAGTGCATCGAGAAGGAGATACTCGTATCGCAAAAGAAAATCCTTTCGTTTCCATAGAAACGTTACTCGATTTAGAAGGAGAAGTCATAGAACCCATAGTATTTCATTGCGACGCAATTGCTGTGTTAATTCGTCAATTTGTGGGAGTGAGGGATGCAGTAAAGAAGGATGAGTGGATCGGAAATGAGATTGTCGTATCCCAAAAGAAAATCCTTTCGTTTCCATAGAAACGATACTCGATTTAGAAGGAGAAGTCATAGAACCCATAGTATTTCATAGCGACTCAATTTCTGTGTTAATTCTTCAATGTCAGGGAGTTAGGGATGCAATAAAGAAAAAATAGTTCATCGAGAAGGAGATACTCGTATCGCAAAAGAAAATCCTTTCGTTTCCATAGAAACGTTACTCGATTTAGAAGGAGAAGTCATAGAACCCATAGTATTTCATTGCGACGCAATTGCTGTGTTAATTCGTCAATTTGTGGGAGTGAGGGGTGCAGTAAAGAAGGATGAGTGGATCGGAAATGAGATTGTCGTATCCCAAAAGGAAATCCTTTCGTTTCCATAGAAACGATACTCAATTTAGAAGGAGAAGTCATAGAACCCATAGTATTTCATAGCGACTCAATTTCTGTGTTAATTCTTCAATGTGAGGGAGCTAGGGATGCAATAAAGAAGGAATAGTGCATCGAGAAGGAGATACTCGTATCGCAAAAGAAAATCCTTTCGTTTCCATAGAAACGTTACTCGATTTAGAAGGAGAAGTCATAGAACCCATAGTATTTCATTGCGACGCAATTGCTGTGTTAATACGTCAATTTGTGGGAGTGAGGGATGCAGTAAAGAAGGATGAGTGGATCGGAAATGAGATTGTCGTATCCCAAAAGGAAATCCTTTCGTTTCCATAGAAACGATACTCGATTTAGGAGGAGAAGTCATAGAACCCATAGTATTTCATAGCGACTCAATTTCTGTGTTAATTCTTCAATCTGAGGGAGCTAGGGATGCAATAAAGAAGGAATAGTGCATCGAGAAGGAGATACTCGTATCGCAAAAGAAAATCCTTTCGTTTCCATAGAAACGTTACTCGATTTAGAAGGAGAAGTCATAGAACCCATAGTATTTCATTGCGACGCAATTGCTGTGTTAATTCGTCAATTTGTGGGAGTGAGGGATGCAGTAAAGAAGGATGAGTGGATCGGAAATGAGATTGTCGTATCCCAAAAGAAAATCCTTTCGTTTCCATAGAAACGATACTCGATTTAGAAGGAGAAGTCATAGAACCCATAGTATTTCATAGCGACTCAATTTCTGTGTTAATTCTTCAATGTCAGGGAGCTAGGGATGCAATAAAGAAAAAACAGTGCATCGAGAAGGAGATACTCGTATCGCAAAAGAAAATCCTTTCGTTTCCATAGAAACGTTACTCGATTTAGAAGGAGAAGTCATAGAAACCATAGTATTTCATTGCGACGCAATTGCTGTGTTAATTCGTCAATTTGTGGGAGTGAGGGATGCAGTAAAGAAGGATGAGTGGATCGGAAATGAGATTGTCGTATCCCAAAAGAAAATCCTTTCGTTTCCATAGAAACGATACTCGATTTAGAAGGAGAAGTCATAGAACCCGTAGTATTTCATTGCGACACAATTGCTGTGTTAATTCCTCAATTTGTGGGAGTGAGGGGTACAGTAAAGAAGGATGAGTGGATCGGAAATGAGATTGTCGTATCCCAAAAGAAAATCCTTTCGTTTCCATAGAAACGATACTCGATTTAGAAGGAGAAGTCATAGAACCCATAGTATTTCATAGCGACTCAATTTCTGTGTTAATTCTTCAATGTGAGGGAGCTAGGGAAGCAATAAAGAAGGAATAGTGCATCGAGAAGGAGATACTCGTATCGCAAAAGAAAATCTTTCGTTTCCATAGAAACGTTAGTCGATTTAGAAGGAGAAGTCACAGAACCCATAGTATTTCATTGCGACGCAATTGCTGTGTTAATTCGTCAATTTGTGGGAGTGAGGGATGCAGTAAAGAAGGATGAGTGGATCGGAAATGAGATTGTCGTATCCCAAAAGAAAATCCTTTCGTTTCCATAGAAACGATACTCGATTTAGAAGGAGAAGTCATAGAACACATAGTGTTTCATTGCGACTCAATTTCTGTGTTAATTCTTCAATGTGAGGGAGCTAGGGATGCAATAAAGAAGGAATAGTGCATCGAGAAGGAGATACTCGTATCGCAAAAGAAAATCCTTTCGTTTCCATAGAAACGTTACTCGATTTAGAAGGAGAAGTCATAGAACCCATAGTATTTCATTGCGACGCAATTGCTGTGTTAATTCGTCAGTTTGTGGGAGTTAGGGATGCAGTAAAGAAGGATGAGTGGATCGGAAATGAGATTGTCGTATCCCAAAAGAAAATCCTTTCGTTTCCATAGAAACGATACTCGATTTAGAAGGAGAAGTCATAGAACCCATAGTATTTCATTGCGACGGAATTGCTGTGTTAATTCGTCAATTTGTGGGGGTGAGGGGTGCAGTAAAGAAGGATGAGTGGATCGAAAATGAGATTGTCGTATCCCAAAAGAAAATCCTTTCGTTTCCATAGAAACGATACTCGATTTAGGAGAAGTCATAGAACCCATAGTATCTCATAGCGACTCAATTTCTGTGTCAATTCTTCAATGTGAGGGAGCTAGGGATGCAATAAAGAAGGAATAGTGCATCGAGAAGGAGATACTCGTATCGCAAAAGAAAATACTTTCGTTTCCATAGAAACGTTACTCGATTTAGAAGGAGAAGTCATAGAACCCATAGTATTTCATTGCGACGCAATTGCTGTGTTAGTTCGTCAATTTGTGGGAGTGGAGGATGCAGTAAAGAAGGGTGAGTGGATCGGAAATGAGATTGTCGTATCCCAAAAGAAAATCCTTTCGTTTCCATAGAAACGATACTCGATTTAGAAGAAGAAGTCATATAACCCATAGTATTTCATTGCGACGCAATTGCTGTGTTAATTCGTCAATTTGTGGGAGTGAGGGGTGCAGTAAAGAAGGATGAGTGGATCGGAAATGAGATTGTCGTATCCCAAAAGAAAATCCTTTCGTTTCCATAGGAACGATACTCGATTTAGAAGGAGAAGTCATAGAACCCATAGTATTTCATAGCGACTAAATTTCTGTGTTAATTCTTCAATGTGAGGGAGCTAGGGATGCAATAAAGAAGGAATAGTGCATCGAGAAGGAGATACTCGTATCGCAAAAGAAAATCCTTTCCTCGCGTCCATAGAAACGTTAGTCGATTTAGAAGGAGAAGTCACAGAACCCATAGTATTTCATTGCGACGCAATTGCTGTGTTAATTCGTCAATTTGTGGGAGTGAGGGATGCAGTAAAGAAGGATGAGTGGATCGGAAATGAGATTGTCGTATCCCAAAAGAAAATCCTTTCGTTTCCATAGAAACGATACTCGATTTAGAAGGAGAAGTCATAGAACCCATAGTGTTTCATTGCGACGGAATTGCTGTGTTAATTCGTCAATTTGTGGGGGTGAGGGGTGCAGTAAAGAAGGATGAGTGGATCGGAAATGAGATTGTCGTATCCCAAAAGAAAATCCTTTCGTTTCCATAGAAACGATACTCGACTTAGAAGGAGAAGTCATAGAACCCATAGTATTTCATAGCGACTCAATTTCTGTGTTAATTCATCAATGTGAGGGAGCTAGGGTTGCAATAAAGAAGGAATAGTGCATCGAGAAGGAGATACTCGTATCGCAAAAGAAAATACTTTCGTTTCCATAGAAACGTTACTCGATTTAGAAGGAGAAGTCATAGAACCCATAGTATTTCATTGCGACGCAATTGCTGTGTTAATTCGTCAATTTGTATGAGTGAGGGATGCAGTAAAGAAGGATGAGTGGATCGGAAATGAGATTGTCGTATCCCAAAAGAAAATCCTTTCGTTTCCATAGAAACGATACTCGATTTAGAAGGAGAAGTCATAGAACCCATAGTATTTCATTGCGACGCAATTGCTGTGTTAATTCGTCAATTTGTGGGAGTGAGGGGTGCAGTAAAGAAGGATGAGTGGATCGGAAATGAGATTGTCGTATCCCAAAAGAAAATCCTTTCGTTTCCATAGAAACGATACTCGATTTAGAAGGAGAAGTCATAGAACCCAGAGTATTTCATAGCGACTCTATTTCTGTGTTAATTCTTCAATGTGAGGGAGCTAGGGATGCAATAAAGAAGGAATAGTGCATCGAGAAGGAGATACTCGTATCGCAAAAGAAAATCCTTTCGTTTCCATAGAAACGTTAGTCGATTTAGAAGGAGAAGTCACAGAACCCATAGTATTTCATTGCGACGCAATTGCTGTGTTAATTCGTCAATTTGTGGGAGTGAGGGATGCAGTAAAGAAGGATGAGTGGATCGGAAATGAGATTGTCGTATCCCAAAAGAAAATCCTTTCGTTTCCATAGAAACGATACTCGATTTAGAAGGAGAAGTCATAGAACCCATAGTGTTTCATTGCGACGCAATTGCTGTGTTAATTCGTCAATTTGTGGGAGTGAGGGATGCAGTAAAGAAGGATGAGTGGATCGGAAATGAGATTGTCGTATCCCAAAAGAAAATCCTTTCGTTTCCATAGAAACGATACTCGATTTAGAAGGAGAAGTCATAGAACCCATAGTGTTTCATTGCGACCCAATTTCTGTGTTAAATCTTCAATGTGAGGGAGCTAGGGATGCAATAAAGAAGGAATAGTGCATCGAGAAGGAGATACTCGTATCGCAAAAGAAAATCCTTTCGTTTCCATAGAAACGTTACTCGATTTAGAAGGAGGAGTCATAGAACCCATAGTATTTCATTGCGACGCAATTGCAGTTTTAATTCGTCAGTTTGTGGGAGTGAGGGATGCAGTAAAGAAGGATGAGTGGATCGGAAATGAGATTGTCGTATCCCAAAAGAAAATCCTTTCGTTTCCATAGAAACGATACTCGATTTAGAAGGAGAAGTCATAGAACCCATAGTATTTCATAGCGACTCTATTTCTGTGTTAATTCTTCAATGTGAGGGAGCTAGGGATGCAATAAAGAAGGAATAGTGCATCGAGAAGGAGATACTCGTATCGCAAAAGAAAATCCTTTCGTTTCCATAGAAACGTTAGTCGATTTAGAAGGAGAAGTCACAGAACCCATAGTATTTCATTGCGACGCAATTGCTGGGTTAATTCGTCAATTTGTGGGAGTGAGGGATGCAGTAAAGAAGGATGAGTGGATCGGAAATGAGATTGTCGTATCCCAAAAGAAAATCCTTTCGTTTCCATAGAAACGATACTCGATTTAGAAGGAGAAGTCATAGAACCCATAGTGTTTCATTGCGACGCAATTGCTGTGTTAATTCGTCAATTTGTGGGAGTGAGGGATGCAGTAAAGAAGGATGAGTGGATCGGAAATGAGATTGTCGTATCCCAAAAGAAAATCCTTTCGTTTCCATAGAAACGATACTCGATTTAGAAGGAGAAGTCATAGAACCCATAGTGTTTCATTGCGACTCAATTTCTGTGTTAAATCTTCAATGTGAGGGAGCTAGGGATGCAATAAAGAAGGAATAGTGCATCGAGAAGGAGATACTCGTATCGCAAAAGAAAATCCTTTCGTTTCCATAGAAACGTTACTCGATTTAGAAGGAGGAGTCATAGAACCCATAGTATTTCATTGCGACGCAATTGCAGTTTTAATTCGTCAGTTTGTGGGAGTGAGGGATGCAGTAAAGAAGGATGAGTGGATCGGAAATGAGATTGTCGTATCCCAAAAGAAAATCCTTTCGTTTCCATAGAAACGATACTCGATTTAGAAGGAGAAGTCATAGAACCCATAGTATTTCATTGCGACGGAATTGCTGTGTTAATGCGTCAATTTGTGGGGGTGAGGGGTGCAGTAAAGAAGGATGAGTGGATCGGAAATGAGATTGTCGTATCCCAAAAGAAAATCCTTTCGTTTCCATAGAAACGATACTCGATTTAGAAGGAGAAGTCATAGAACCCATAGTATTTCATAGCGACTCAATTTCTGTGTTAATTCTTCAATGTGAGGGAGCTAGGGTTGCAATAAAGAAGGAATAGTGCATCGAGAAGGAGATACTCGTATCGCAAAAGAAAATCCTTTCGTTTCCATAGGAACGTTACTCGATTTAGAAGGAGAAGTCATAGAACCCATAGTATTTCATTGCGACGGAATTGCTGTGTTAATTCGTCAATTTGTGGGGGTGAGGGGTGCAGTAAAGAAGGATGAGTGGATCGGAAATGAGATTGTCGTATCCCAAAAGAAAATCCTTTCGTTTCCATAGAAACGATACTCGACTTAGAAGGAGAAGTCATAGAACCCATAGTATTTCATAGCGACTCAATTTCTGTGTTAATTCATCAATGTGAGGGAGCTAGGGTTGCAATAAAGAAGGAATAGTGCATCGAGAAGGAGATACTCGTATCGCAAAAGAAAATACTTTCGTTTCCATAGAAACGTTACTCGATTTAGAAGGAGAAGTCATAGAACCCATAGTATTTCATTGCGACGCAATTGCTGTGTTAATTCGTCAATTTGTGGGAGTGAGGGATGCAGTAAAGAAGGATGAGTGGATCGGAAATGAGATTGTCGTATCCCAAAAGAAAATCCTTTCGTTTCCATAGAAACGATACTCGATTTAGAAGGAGAAGTCATAGAACCCATAGTATTTCATAGCGACTCTATTTCTGTGTTAATTCTTCAATGTGAGGGAGCTAGGGATGCAATAAAGAAGGAATAGTGCATCGAGAAGGAGATACTCGTATCGCAAAAGAAAATCCTTTCGTTTCCATAGAAACGTTAGTCGATTTAGAAGGAGAAGTCACAGAACCCATAGTATTTCATTGCGACGCAATTGCTGTGTTAATTCGTCAATTTGTGGGAGTGAGGGATGCAGTAAAGAAGGATGAGTGGATCGGAAATGATATTGTCGTATCCCAAAAGAAAATCCTTTCGTTTCCATAGAAACGATACTCGATTTAGAAGGAGAAGTCATAGAACCCATAGTGTTTCATTGCGACGCAATTGCTGTGTTAATTCGTCAATTTGTGGGAGTGAGGGATGCAGTAAAGAAGGATGAGTGGATCGGAAATGAGATTGTCGTATCCCAAAAGAAAATCCTTTCGTTTCCATAGAAACGATACTCGATTTAGAAGGAGAAGTCATAGAACCCATAGTGTTTCATTGCGACTCAATTTCTGTGTTAAATCTTCAATGTGAGGGAGCTAGGGATGCAACAAAGAAGGAATAGTGCATCGAGAAGGAGATACTCGTATCGCAAAAGAAAATCCTTTCGTTTCCATAGAAACGTTACTCGATTTAGAAGGAGGAGTCATAGAACCCATAGTATTTCATTGCGACGCAATTGCAGTTTTAATTCGTCAGTTTGTGGGAGTGAGGGATGCAGTAAAGAAGGATGAGTGGATCGGAAATGAGATTGTCGTATCCCAAAAGAAAATCCTTTCGTTTCCATAGAAACGATACTCGATTTAGAAGGAGAAGTCATAGAACCCATAGTATTTCATTGCGACGGAATTGCTGTGTTAATTCGTCAATTTGTGGGGGTGAGGGGTGCAGTAAAGAAGGATGAGTGGATCGGAAATGAGATTGTCGTATCCCAAAAGAAAATCCTTTCGTTTCCATAGAAACGATACTCGATTTAGAAGGAGAAGTCATAGAACCCATAGTATTTCATAGCGACTCAATTTCTGTGTTAATTCTTCAATGTGAGGGAGCTAGGGTTGCAATAAAGAAGGAATAGTGCATCGAGAAGGAGATACTCGTATCGCAAAAGAAAATCCTTTCGTTTCCATAGGAACGTTACTCGATTTAGAAGGAGAAGTCATAGAACCCATAGTATTTCATTGCGACGCAATTGCTGTGTTAATTCGTCAATTTGTGGGAGTGAGGGGTGCAGTAAAGAAGGATGAGTGGATCGGAAATGAGATTGTCGTATCCCAAAAGGAAATCCTTTCGTTTCCATAGAAACGATACTCGATTTAGAAGGAGAAGTCATAGAACCCATAGTATTTCATAGCGACTCAATTTCTGTGTTAATTCTTCAATGTGAGGGAGCTAGGGATGCAATAAAGAAGGAATATTGCATCGAGAAGGAGATACTCGTATCGCAAAAGAAAATCCTTTCGTTTCCATAGAAACGTTACTCGATTTAGAAGGAGAAGTCATAGAACCCATAGTATTTCATTGCGACGCAATTGCTGTGTTAATTCGTCAATTTGTGGGAGTGAGGGATGCAGTAAAGAAGGATGAGTGGATCGGAAATGAGATTGTCGTATCCCAAAAGAAAATCCTTTCGTTTCCATAGAAACGATACTCGATTTAGGAGGAGAAGTCATAGAACCCATAGTATTTCATAGCGACTCAATTTCTGTGTTAATTCTTCAATGTGAGGGAGCTAGGGATGCAATAAAGAAGGAATAGTGCATCGAGAAGGAGATACGCGTATCGCAAAAGAAAATCCTTTCGTTTCCATAGAACCATTACTCGATTTAGAAGGAGAAGTCATAGAACCCATAGTATTTCATTGCGACGCAATTGCTGTGTTAATTCGTCAATTTGTGGGAGTGAGGGATGCAGTAAAGAAGGATGAGTGGATCGGAAATGAGATTGTCGTATCCCAAAAGAAAATCCTTTCGTTTCCATAGAAACGATACTCGATTTAGAAGGAGAAGTCATAGAACCCATAGTATTTCATAGCGACTCAATTTCTGTGTTAATTCTTCAATGTGAGGGAGCTAGGGATGCAATAATGAAAAAATAGTGCATCGAGAAGGAGATACTCGTATCGCAAAAGAAAATCCTTTCGTTTCCATAGAAACGTTACTCGATTTAGAAGGAGAAGTCATAGAACCCATAGTATTTCATTGCGACGCAATTGCTGTGTTAATTCGTCAATTTGTGGGAGTGAGGGATGCAGTAAAGAACGATGAGTGGATCGGAAATGAGATTGCCGTATCCCAAAAGAAAATCCTTTCGTTTCCATAGAAACGATACTCGATTTAGAAGGAGAAGTCATAGAACCCATAGTATTTCATTGCGACGCAATTGCTGTGTTAATTCGTCAATTTGTGGGAGTGAGGGGTGCAGTAAAGAAGGATGAGTGGATCGGAAATGAGATTGTCGTATCCCAAAAGGAAATCCTTTCGTTTCCATAGAAACGTTACTCGATTTAGAAGGAGAAGTCATAGAACCCATAGTATTTCATTGCGACGCAATTGCTGTGTTAATTCGTCAATTGTGGGAGTGAGGGATGCAGTAAAGAAGGATGAGGGGATCGGAAATGAGATTGTTGTATCCCAAAAGGAAATCCTTTCGTTTCCATAGAAACGTTACTCGATTTAGAAGGAGAAGTCATAGAACCCATAGTATTTCATAGCGACTCAATTTCTGTGTTAATTCTTCAATGTGAGGGAGCTAGGGATGCAATAAAGAAGGAATAGTGCATCGAGAAGGAGATACTCGTATCGCAAAAGAAAATCCTTTCGTTTCCATAGAAACGTTACACGATTTAGAAGGAGAAGTCATAGAACCCATAGTATTTCATTGCGACGCAATTGCTGTGTTAATTCGTCAATTTGTGGGAGTGAGGGGTGCAGTAAGGAAGGATGAGTAGATCGGAAATGAGATTGTCGTATCGCAAAAGTAAATCCTTTCGTTTCCATAGAAACGATAATCGATTTAGAAGGAGAAGTCATAGAACCCATAGTATTTCATTGCGACGCAATTGCTGTGTTAATTCGTCAATTTGTGGGAGTGAGGGGTGCAGTAAAGAAGGATGAGTGGATCGGAAATGAGATTGTCGTATCCCAAAAGGAAATCCTTTCGTTTCCATAGAAACGATACTCGATTTAGAAGGAGAAGTCATAGAACCAATAGTATTTCATAGCGACTCAATTTCTGTGTTAATTCTTCAATGTGAGGGAGCTAGGGATGCAATAAAGAAGAAATAATGCATCGAGAAGGAGATACTCGTATCGCAAAAGAAAATCCTTTCGTTTCCATAGAAACGTTACTCAATTTAGAAGGAGAAGTCATAGAACCCATAGTATTTCATTGCGACGCAATTGCTGTGTTAATTCGTCAATTTGTGGGAGTAAGGGATGCAGTAAAGAAGGATGAGTGGATCAGAAATGAGATTGTCGTATCCCAAAAGAAAATCCTTTCGTTTCCATAGAAACGATACTCGATTTAGAAGGAGAAGTCATAGAACCCATAGTATTTCATAGCGACTCAATTTCTGTGTAATTCTTCAATGTGAGGGAGCTAGGGATGCAATAAAGAAGGAATAGTGCATCGAGAAGGAGATACTCGTATCGCTAAAGAAAATCCTTTCGTTTCCATAGAAACGTTACTCGATTTAGAAGAAGTCATAGAACCCATAGTATTTCATTGCGACGCAATTGCTGTGTTAATTCGTCAATTTGTGGGAGTGAGGGATGCAGTAAAGAAGGATGAGTGGATCGGAAATGAGATTGTCGTATCCCAAAAGAAAATCCTTTCGTTTCCATAGAAACGATACTCGATTTAGAAGGAGAAGTCATAGAACCCATAGTATTTCATAGCGACTCAATTTCTGTGTTAATTCTTCAATGTGAGGGAGCTAGGGATGCAATAAAGAAAAAATAGTGCATCGAGAAGGAGATACTCGTATCGCAAAAGAAAATCCTTTCGTTTCCATAGAAACGTTACTCGATTTAGAAGGAGAAGTCATAGAACCCATAGTATTTCATTGCGACGCAATTGCTGTGTTAATTCGTCAATTTGTGGGAGTGAGGGATGCAGTAAAGAAGGATGAGTGGATCGGAAATGAGATTGTCGTATCCCAAAAGAAAATCCTTTCGTTTCCATAGAAACGATACTCGATTTAGAAGGAGAAGTCATAGAACCCATAGTATTTCATTGCGACGCAATTTCTGTGTTAATTCGTCAATTTGTGGGAGTGAGGGATGCAGTAAAGAAGGATGAGCGGATCGGAAATGAGATTGTCGTATCGCAAAAGAAAATCCTTTCGTTTCCATAGAAACGATACTCGAATTAGAAGGAGAAGTCATAGAACCCATAGTATTTCATAGCGACTCAATTTCTGTGTTAATTCTTCAATGTGAGGGAGCTAGGGATGCAATAAAGAAGGAATAGTGCATCGAGAAGGAGATACTCGTATCGCAAAAGAAAATCCTTTCGTTTCCATAGAAACGTTACTCGATTTAGAAGGAGAAGTCATAGAACCGATAGTATTTCATTGCGACGCAATTGCTGTGTTAATTCGTCAATTTGTGGGAGTGAGGGATGGAGTAAAGAAGGATGAGTGGATCGGAAATGAGATTGTCGTATCCCAAAAGAAAATCCTTTCGTTTCCATAGAAACGATACTCGATTTAGAAGGAGAAGTCATAGAACCCATAGTATTTCATTGCGACGCAATTGCTGTGTTAATTCGTCAATTTGTGGGAGTGAGGGGTGCAGTAAAGAAGGATGAGTGGATCGGAAATGAGATTGTCGTATCCCAAAAGGAAATCCTTTCGTTTCCATAGAAACGATACTTGATTTAGAAGGAGAAGTCATAGAACCCATAGTATTTCATAGCGACTCAATTTCTGTGTTAATTCTTCAATGTGAGGGAGCTAGGGATGCAATAAAGAAGGAATAGTGCATCAAGAAGGAGATACTCGTATCGCAAAGGAAAATCCTTTCGTTTCCATAGAAACGTTACTCGATTTAGAAGGAGAAGTAATAGAACCCATAGTATTTCATGGCGACGCAATTGCTGTGTTAATTCGTCAATTTGTGGGAGTGAGGGACGCAGTAAAGAAGGATGAGTGGATCGGAAATGAGATTGTCGTATCCCAAAAGGAAATCCTTTCGTTTCCATACAAACGATACTCGATTTAGAAGGAGAAGTCATAGAACCCATAGTATTTCATAGCGACTCAATTTCTGTGTTAATTCTTCAATGTGAGGGAGCTAGGGATGCAATAAAGAAGGAATAGTGCATCGAGAAGGAGATATTCGTATCGCAAAAGAAAATCCTTTCGTTTCCATAGAAACGTTACTCGATTTAGAAGGAGAAGTCATAGAATCCATAGTATTTCATTGCGACGCAATTGCTGTGTTAATTCGTCAATTTGTGGGAGTGAGGGGTGCAGTAAAGAAGGATGAGTGGATCGGAAATGAGATTGTCGTATCCCAAAAGGAAATCCTTTCGTTTCCATAGAAACGATACTCGATTTAGAAGGAGAAGTCATAGAACCCATTGTATTTCATAGCGACTCAATTTCTGTGTTAATTCTTCAATGTGAGGGAGCTAGGGATGCAATAAAGAGGGAATAGTGCATCGAGAAGGAGATACTCGTATCGCAAAAGAAAATCCTTTCGTTTCCATAGAAACGTTACTCGATTTAGAAGGAGAAGTCATAGAACCCATAGGATTTCATGGCGACGCAATTGCTGTGTTAATTCGTCAATTTGTGGGAGTGAGGGATGCAGTAAAGAAGGTTGAGTGGATCGGAAATGAGATTGTCGTATCCCGAAAGGAAATCCTTTCGTTTCCATAGAAACGATACTCGATTTAGAAGGAGAAGTCATAGAACCCATAGTATTTCATAGCGACTCAATTTCTGTGTTAATTCTTCAATGTGAGGGAGCTAGGGATGCAATAAAGAAGGAATAGTACATCGAGAAGGAGATACTCGTATCGCAAAAGAAAATCCTTTCGTTTCCATAGAAACGTTACTCGATTTAGAAAGAGAAGTCATAGAACCCATAGTATTTCATTGCGACGCAATTGCTGTGTTAATTCGTCAATTTGTGGGAGTGAGGGATGCAGTAAAGAAGGATGAGTGGATCGGAAATGAGATTGTCGCATCTCAAAAGAAAATCCTTTCGTTTCCATAGAAACGATACTCGATTTAGAAGGAGAAGTCATAGAACCCATAGTATTTCATTGCGACGCAATTGCTGTGTTAAATCGTCAATTTGTGGGAGTGAGGGATGCAGTAAAGAAGGATGAGTGGATCGGAAATGAAATTGTCGTATCGCAAAAGAAAATCCTTTCGTTTCCATAGAAACGATACTCGATTTAGAAGGAGAAGTCATAGAACCCATAGTATTTCATAGCGACTCAATTTCTGTGTTAATTCTCCAATGTGAGGGAGCTAGGGATGCAATAAAGAAGGAATAGTGCATCGAGAAGGAGATACTCGTATCGCAAAAGAAAATCCTTTCGCTTCCATAGAAACGTTACTCGATTTAGAAGGAGAAGTCATAGAACCCATAATAATTTAATTGCGACGCAATTGCTGTGTTAATTCGTCAATTTGTGGGAGTGAGGGATGCAGTAAAGAAGGATGAGTGGATCGGAAATGAGATTGTCGTATCCCAAAAGAAAATCCTTTCGTTTCCATAGAAACGACACTCGATTTAGAAGGAGAAGTCATAGAGCCCATAGTATTTCATTGCGACGCAATTGCTGTGTTAATTCGTGAATTTGTGGGAGTGAGGTGTGCAGTAAAGAAGGATGAGTGGATCGGAAATGAGATTGTCGTATCCCAAAAGGAAATCCTTTCGTTTCCATACAAACGATACTCGATTTAGAAGGAGAAGTCATAGAACCCAAAGTATTTCATAGCGACTCAATTTCTGTGTTAATTCTTCAATGTGAGGGAGCTAGGGATGCAATAAAGAAGGAATAGTGCATCGAGAAGGAGATACTCGTATCGCAAAAGAAAATCCTTTCGTTTCCATAGAAACGTTACTCGATTTAGAAGGAGAAGTAATAGAACCCATAGTATTTCATGGCGACGCAATTGCTGTGTTAATTCGTCAATTTGTGGGAGTGAGGGACGCAGTAAAGAAGGATGAGTGGATCGGAAATGAGATTGTCGTATCCCAAAAGGAAATCCTTTCGTTTCCATAGAAACGATACTCGATTTAGAAGGAGAAGTCATAGAACCCATAGTATTTCATAGCGACTCAATTTCTGTGTTAATTCTTCAATGTGAGGGAGCTAGGGATGCAATAAAGAAGGAATAGTGCATCGAGAAGGAGATATTCGTATCGCAAAAGAAAATCCTTTCGTTTCCATAGAAACGTTACTCGATTTAGAAGGAGAAGTCATAGAACCCATAGTATTTCATTGCGACGCAATTGCTGTGTTAATTCGTCAATTTGTGGGAGTGAGGGGTGCAGTAAAGAAGGATGAGTGGATCGGAAATGAGATTTTCGTATCCCAAAAGGAAATCCTTTCGTTTCCATAGAAACAATACTCGATTTAGAAGGAGAAGTCATAGAACCCATAATATTTCATAGCGACTCAATTTCTGTGTTAATTCTTCAATGTGAGGGAGCTAGGGATGCAATAAAGAAGGAATAGTGCATCGAGAAGGAGATACTCGTATCGCAAAAGAAAATCCTTTCGTTTCCATAGAAACGTTACTCGATTTAGAAGGAGAAGTCATAGAACCCATAGGATTTCATGGCGACGCAATTGCTGTGTTAATTCGTCAATTTGTGGGAGTGAGGGATGCAGTAAAGAAGGATGAGTGGATCGGAAATTAGATTGTCGTATCTCAAAAGGAAATCCTTTCGTTTCCATAGAAACGATACTCGATTTAGAAGGAGAAGTCATAGAACCCATATTATTTCATAGCGACTGAATTTCTGTGTTAAGTCTTCAATGTGAGGGAGCTAGGGATGCAATAAAGAAGGAATAGTACATCGAGAAGGAGATACTCGTATCGCAAAAGAAAATCCTTTCGTTTCCATAGAAACGTTGCTCGATTTAGAAGGAGAAGTCATAGAACCCATAGTATTTCATTGCGACGCAATTGCTGTGTTAATTCGTCAATTTGTGGGAGTGAGGAATGCAGTAAAGAAGAATGAGTGGATCGGAAATGAGATTGTCGTATCCCAAAAGAAAATCCTTTCGTTTCCATAGAAACGATACTCGATTTAGAAGGAGAAGTCATAGAACCCATAGTATTTCATAGCGACTCAATTTCTGTGTTAATTCTTCAATGTGAGGGAGCTAGGGATGCAATACAGAAGGAATAGTGCATCGACAAGGAGATACTCGTATCGCAAAAGAAAATCCTTTCGTTTCCATTGAAACGTTACTCGATTTAGAAGGAGAAGTCATAGAACCGATAGTATTTCATTGCGACGCAATTGCTGTGTTAATTCGTCAATTTGTGGGAGTGAGGGATGCAGTAAAGAAGGATGAGTGGATCGGAAATGAGATTGTCGTATCCCAAAAGAAAATCCTTTCGTTTCCATAGAAACGATACTCGATTTAGAAGGAGAAATCATAGAACCCATAGTATTTCATTGCGACGCAATTGCTGTGTTAATTCGTTAATTTGTGGGAGTGAGGGGTGCAGTAAAGAAGGATGAGTGGATCGGAAATGAGATTGTCGTATCCCAAAAGGAAATCCTTTCGTTTCCATAGAAGCGATACTCGATTTAGAAGGAGAAGTCATAGAACCCATTGTATTTCATAGCGACTCAATTTCTGTGTTAATTCTTCAATGTGAGGGAGCTAGGGATGCAATAAAGAAGGAATAGTGCATCGAGAAGGAGATACTCGTATCGCAAAAGAAAATCCTTTCGTTTCCATAGAAACGTTACTCGATTTAGAAGGAGAAGTCATAGAACCCATAGGATTTCATGGCGACGCAATTGCTGTGTTAATTCGTCAATTTGTGGGAGTGAGGGATGCAGTAAAGAAGGATGAGTGGATCGGAAATGAGATTGTCGTATCCCAAAAGGAAATCCTTTCGTTTCCATAGAAACGATACTCGATTTAGAAGGAGAAGTCATAGAACCCATAGTATTTCATAGCGACTCAATTTCTGTGTTAATTCTTCAATGTGAGGGAGCTAGGGATGCAATAAAGAAGGAATAGTACATCGAGAAGGAGATACTCGTATCGCAAAAGAAAATCCTTTCGTTTCCATAGAAACGTTACTCGATTTAGAAGGAGAAGTCATAGAACCCATAGTATTTCATTGCGACGCGATTGCTGTGTTAATTTGTCAATTTGTGGGAGTGAGGGATGCAGTAAAGAAGGATGAGTGGATCGGAAATGAGATTGTCGTATCCCAAAAGAAAATCCTTTCGTTTCCATAGAAACGATACTCGATTTAGAAGGAGAAGTCATAGAACCCATAGTATTTCATTGGGACGCAATTGCTGTGTTAATTCGTCAATTTGTGGGAGTGAGGGATGCAGTAAAGAAGGATGAGTGGATCGGAAATGAAATTGTCGTATCGCAAAAGAAAATCCTTTCGATTCCATAGAAACGATACTCGATTTAGAAGGAGAAGTCATAGAACCCATAGTATTTCAGAGCGACTCAATTTCTGTGTTAATTCTTCAATGTGAGGGAGCTAGGGATGCAATAAAGAAGGAATAGTGCATCGAGAAGGAGATACTCGTATCGCAAAAGAAAATCCTTTCGCTTCCATAGAAACGTTACTCGATTTAGAAGGAGAAGTCATAGAACCCATAGCATTTCATTGCGACGCAATTGCTGTGTTAATTCGTCAATTTGTGGGAGTGAGGGATGCAGTAAAGAAGGATGAGTGGATCGGAAATGAGATTGTCGTATCCCAAAAGGAAATCCTTTCGTTTCCATAGAAACGATACTCGATTTAGAAGGAGAAGTCATAGAACCCATAGTATTTCATAGCGACTCAATTTCTGTGTTAATTCTTCAATGTGAGGGAGCTAGGGATGCAATAAAGAAGGAATAGTGCATCGAGAAGGAGATACTCGTATCGCAAAAGAAAACCCTTTCGTTTCCATAGAAACGATACTCGATTTAGAAGGAGAAGTCATAGAACCCATAGTATTTCATTGCGACGCAATTGCTGTGTTAATTCGTTAATTTGTGGGAGTGAGGGGTGCAGTAAAGAAGGATGAGTGGATCGGAAATGAGATTGTCGTATCCCAAAAGGAAATCCTTTCGTTTCCATAGAAGCGATACTCGATTTAGAAGGAGAAGTCATAGAACCCATTGTATTTCATAGCGACTCAATTTCTGTGTTAATTCTTCAATGTGAGGGAGCTAGGGATGCAATAAAGAAGGAATAGTGCATCGAGAAGGAGATACTCGTATCGCAAAAGAAAATCCTTTCGTTTCCATAGAAACGTTACTCGATTTAGAAGGAGAAGTCATAGAACCCATAGGATTTCATGGCGACGCAATTGCTGTGTTAATTCGTCAATTTGTGGGAGTGAGGGATGCAGTAAAGAAGGATGAGTGGATCGGAAATGAGATTGTCGTATCCCAAAAGGAAATCCTTTCGTTTCCATAGAAACGATACTCGATTTAGAAGGAGAAGTCATAGAACCCATAGTATTTCATAGCGACTCAATTTCTGTGTTAATTCTTCAATGTGAGGGAGCTAGGGATGCAATAAAGAAGGAATAGTACATCGAGAAGGAGATACTCGTATCGCAAAAGAAAATCCTTTCGTTTCCATAGAAACGTTACTCGATTTAGAAGGAGAAGTCATAGAACCCATAGTATTTCATTGCGACGCGATTGCTGTGTTAATTTGTCAATTTGTGGGAGTGAGGGATGCAGTAAAGAAGGATGAGTGGATCGGAAATGAGATTGTCGTATCCCAAAAGAAAATCCTTTCGTTTCCATAGAAACGATACTCGATTTAGAAGGAGAAGTCATAGAACCCATAGTATTTCATTGCGACGCAATTTCTGTGTTAATTCGTCAATTTGTGGGAGTGAGGGATGCAGTAAAGAAGGATGAGCGGATCGGAAATGAGATTGTCGTATCGCAAAAGAAAATCCTTTCGTTTCCATAGAAACGATACTCGATTTAGAAGGAGAAGTCATAGAACCCATAGTATTTCATAGCGACTCAATTTCTGTGTTAATTCTTCAATGTGAGGGAGCTAGGGATGCAATAAAGAAGGAATAGTGCATCGAGAAGGAGATACTCGGATCGCAAAAGAAAATCCTTTCGTTTCCATAGAAACGTTACTCGATTTAGAAGGAGAAGTCATAGAACCGATAGTATTTCATTGCGACGCAATTGCTGTGTTAATTCGTCAATTTGTGGGAGTGAGGGATGCAGTAAAGAAGTATGAGTGGATCGGAAATGAGATTGTCGTATCCCAAAAGAAAATCCTTTCGTTTCCATAGAAACGATACTCGATTTAGAAGGAGAAGTCATAGAACCCTTAGTATTTCATTGCGACGCAATTGCTGTGTTAATTCGTCAATTTGTGGGAGTGAGGGGTGCAGTAAAGAAGGATGAGTGGATCGGAAATGAGATTGTCGTATCCCAAAAGGAAATCCTTTCGTTTCCATAGAAACGATACTCGATTTAGAAGGAGAAGTCATAGAACCCATAGTATTTCATAGCGACTCAATTTCTGTGTTAATTCTTCAATGTGAGGGAGCTAGGGATGCAATAAAGAAGGAATAGTGCATCAAGAAGGAGATACTCGTATCGCAAAGGAAAATCCTTTCGTTTCCATAGAAACGTTACTCGATTTAGAAGGAGAAGTAATAGAACCCATAGTATTTCATGGCGACGCAATTGCTGTGTTAATTCGTCAATTTGTGGGAGTGAGGGGTGCAGTAAAGAAGGATGAGTGGATCGGAAATGAGATTGTCGTATCCCAAAAGGAAATCCTTTCGTTTCCATAGAAACGATACTCGATTTAGAAGGAGAAGTCATAGAACCCATTGTATTTCATAGCGACTCAATTTCTGTGTTAATTCTTCAATGTGAGGGAGCTAGGGATGCAATAAAGAGGGAATAGTGCATCGAGAAGGAGATACTCGTATCGCAAAAGAAAATCCTTTCGTTTCCATAGAAACGTTACTCGATTTAGAAGGAGAAGTCATAGAACCCATAGGATTTCATGGCGACGCAATTGCTGTGTTAATTCGTCAATTTGTGGGAGTGCTGGATGCAGTAAAGAAGGATGAGTGGATCGGAAATGAGATTGTCGTATCCCAAAAGGAAATCCTTTCGTTTCCATAGAAACGATACTCGATTTAGAAGGAGAAGTCATAGAACCCATAGTATTTCATAGCGACTCAATTTCTGTGTTAATTCTTCAATGTGAGGGAGCTAGGGATGCAATAAAGAAGGAATAGTACATCGAGAAGGAGATACTCGTATCGCAAAAGAAAATCCTTTCGTTTCCATAGAAACGTTACTCGATTTAGAAAGAGAAGTCATAGAACCCATAGTATTTCATTGCGACGCAATTGCTGTGTTAATTCGTCAATTTGTGGGAGTGAGGGATGCAGTAAAGAAGGATGAGTGGATCGGAAATGAGATTGTCGCATCCCAAAAGAAAATCCTTTCGTTTCCATAGAAACGATACTCGATTTAGAAGGAGAAGTCATAGAACCCATAGTATTTCATTGCGACGCAATTGCTGTGTTAAATCGTCAATTTGTGGGAGTGAGGGATGCAGTAAAGAAGGATGAGTGGATCGGAAATGAAATTGTCGTATCGCAAAAGAAAATCCTTTCGTTTCCATAGAAACGATACTCGATTTAGAAGGAGAAGTCATAGAACCCATAGTATTTCATAGCGACTCAATTTCTGTGTTAATTCTCCAATGTGAGGGAGCTAGGGATGCAATAAAGAAGGAATAGTGCATCGAGAAGGAGATACTCGTATCGCAAAAGAAAATCCTTTCGCTTCCATAGAAACGTTACTCGATTTAGAAGGAGAAGTCATAGAACCCATAATAATTTAATTGCGACGCAATTGCTGTGTTAATTCGTCAATTTGTGGGAGTGAGGGATGCAGTAAAGAAGGATGAGTGGATCGGAAATGAGATTGTCGTATCCCAAAAGAAAATCCTTTCGTTTCCATAGAAACGATACTCGATTTAGAAGGAGAAGTCATAGAGCCCATAGTATTTCATTGCGACGCAATTGCTGTGTTAATTCGTGAATTTGTGGGAGTGAGGTGTGCAGTAAAGAAGGATGAGTGGATCGGAAATGAGGTTGTCGTATCCCAAAAGGAAATCCTTTCGTTTCCATACAAACGATACTCGATTTAGAAGGAGAAGTCATAGAACCCATAGTATTTCATAGCGACTCAATTTCTGTGTTAATTCTTCAATGTGAGGGAGCTAGGGATGCAATAAAGAAGGAATAGTGCATCGAGAAGGAGATACTCGTATCGCAAAAGAAAATCCTTTCGTTTCCATAGAAACGTTACTCGATTTAGAAGGAGAAGTAATAGAACCCATAGTATTTCATGGCGACGCAATTGCTGTGTTAATTCGTCAATTTGTGGGAGTGAGGGACGCAGTAAAGAAGGATGAGTGGATCGGAAATGAGATTGTCGTATCCCAAAAGGAAATCCTTTCGTTTCCATAGAAACGATACTCGATTTAGAAGGAGAAGTCATAGAACCCATAGTATTTCATAGCGACTCAATTTCTGTGTTAATTCTTCAATGTGAGGGAGCTAGGGATGCAATAAAGAAGGAATAGTGCATCGAGAAGGAGATATTCGTATCGCAAAAGAAAATCCTTTCGTTTCCATAGAAACGTTACTCGATTTAGAAGGAGAAGTCATAGAACCCATAGTATTTCATTGCGACGCAATTGCTGTGTTAATTCGTCAATTTGTGGGAGTGAGGGATGCAGTAAAGAAGTATGAGTGGATCGGAAATGAGATTGTCGTATCCCAAAAGAAAATCCTTTCGTTTCCATAGAAACGATACTCGATTTAGAAGGAGAAGTCATAGAACCCATAGTATTTCATTGCGACGCAATTGCTGTGTTAATTCGTCAATTTGTGGGAGTGAGGGGTGCAGTAAAGAAGGATGAGTGGATCGGAAATGAGATTGTCGTATCCCAAAAGGAAATCCTTTCGTTTCCATAGAAACGATACTCGATTTAGAAGGAGAAGTCATAGAACCCATAGTATTTCATAGCGACTCAATTTCTGTGTTAATTCTTCAATGTGAGGGAGCTAGGGATGCAATAAAGAAGGAATAGTGCATCAAGAAGGAGATACTCGTATCGCAAAGGAAAATCCTTTCGTTTCCATAGAAACGTTACTCGATTTAGAAGGAGAAGTAATAGAACCCATAGTATTTCATGGCGACGCAATTGCTGTGTTAATTCGTCAATTTGTGGGAGTGAGGGACGCAGTAAAGAAGGATGAGTGGATCGGAAATGAGATTGTCGTATCCCAAAAGGAAATCCTTTCGTTTCCATAGAAACGATACTCGATTTAGAAGGAGAAGTCATAGAACCCATAGTATTTCATAGCGACTCAATTTCTGTGTTAATTCTTCAATGTGAGGGAGCTAGGGATGCAATAAAGAAGGAATAGTGCATCGAGAAGGAGATATTCGTATCGCAAAAGAAAATCCTTTCGTTTCCATAGAAACGTTACTCGATTTAGAAGGAGAAGTCATAGAATCCATAGTATTTCATTGCGACGCAATTGCTGTGTTAATTCGTCAATTTGTGGGAGTGAGGGGTGCAGTAAAGAAGGATGAGTGGATCGGAAATGAGATTGTCGTATCCCAAAAGGAAATCCTTTCGTTTCCATAGAAACGATACTCGATTTAGAAGGAGAAGTCATAGAACCCATTGTATTTCATAGCGACTCAATTTCTGTGTTAATTCTTCAATGTGAGGGAGCTAGGGATGCAATAAAGAGGGAATAGTGCATCGAGAAGGAGATACTCGTATCGCAAAAGAAAATCCTTTCGTTTCCATAGAAACGTTACTCGATTTAGAAGGAGAAGTCATAGAACCCATAGGATTTCATGGCGACGCAATTGCTGTGTTAATTCGTCAATTTGTGGGAGTGAGGGATGCAGTAAAGAAGGATGAGTGGATCGGAAATGAGATTGTCGTATCCCAAAAGGAAATCCTTTCGTTTCCATAGAAACGATACTCGATTTAGAAGGAGAAGTCATAGAACCCATAGTATTTCATAGCGACTCAATTTCTGTGTTAATTCTTCAATGTGAGGGAGCTAGGGATGCAATAAAGAAGGAATAGTACATCGAGAAGGAGATACTCGTATCGCAAAAGAAAATCCTTTCGTTTCCATAGAAACGTTACTCGATTTAGAAAGAGAAGTCATAGAACCCATAGTATTTCATTGCGACGCAATTGCTGTGTTAATTCGTCAATTTGTGGGAGTGAGGGATGCAGTAAAGAAGGATGAGTGGATCGGAAATGAGATTGTCGCATCCCAAAAGAAAATCCTTTCGTTTCCATACAAACGATACTCGATTTAGAAGGAGAAGTCATAGAACCCATAGTATTTCATTGCGACGCAATTGCTGTGTTAAATCGTCAATTTGTGGGAGTGAGGGATGCAGTAAAGAAGGATGAGTGGATCGGAAATGAAATTGTCGTATCGCAAAAGAAAATCCTTTCGTTTCCATAGAAACGATACTCGATTTAGAAGGAGAAGTCATAGAACTCATAGTATTTCATAGCGACTCAATTTCTGTGTTAATTCTCCAATGTGAGGGAGCTAGGGATGCAATAAAGAAGGAATAGTGCATCGAGAAGGAGATACTCGTATCGCAAAAGAAAATCCTTTCGCTTCCATAGAAACGTTACTCGATTTAGAAGGAGAAGTCATAGAACCCATAATAATTTAATTGCGACGCAATTGCTGTGTTAATTCGTCAATTTGTGGGAGTGAGGGATGCAGTAAAGAAGGATGAGTGGATCGGAAATGAGATTGTCGTATCCCAAAAGAAAATCCTTTCGTTTCCATAGAAACGATACTCGATTTAGAAGGAGAAGTCATAGAGCCCATAGTATTTCATTGCGACGCAATTGCTGTGTTAATTCGTGAATTTGTGGGAGTGAGGTGTGCAGTAAAGAAGGATGAGTGGATCGGAAATGAGGTTGTCGTATCCCAAAAGGAAATCCTTTCGTTTCCATACAAACGATACTCGATTTAGAAGGAGAAGTCATAGAACCCATAGTATTTCATAGCGACTCAATTTCTGTGTTAATTCTTCAATGTGAGGGAGCTAGGGATGCAATAAAGAAGGAATAGTGCATCGAGAAGGAGATACTCGTATCGCAAAAGAAAATCCTTTCGTTTCCATAGAAACGTTACTCGATTTAGAAGGAGAAGTAATAGAACCCATAGTATTTCATGGCGACGCAATTGCTGTGTTAATTCGTCAATTTGTGGGAGTGAGGGACGCAGTAAAGAAGGATGAGTGGATCGGAAATGAGATTGTCGTATCCCAAAAGGAAATCCTTTCGTTTCCATAGAAACGATACTCGATTTAGAAGGAGAAGTCATAGAACCCATAGTATTTCATAGCGACTCAATTTCTGTGTTAATTCTTCAATGTGAGGGAGCTAGGGATGCAATAAAGAAGGAATAGTGCATCGAGAAGGAGATATTCGTATCGCAAAAGAAAATCCTTTCGTTTCCATAGAAACGTTACTCGATTTAGAAGGAGAAGTCATAGAACCCATAGTATTTCATTGCGACGCAATTGCTGTGTTAATTCGTCAATTTGTGGGAGTGAGGGGTGCAGTAAAGAAGGATGAGTGGATCGGAAATGAGATTTTCGTATCCCAAAAGGAAATCCTTTCGTTTCCATAGAAACGATACTCGATTTAGAAGGAGAAGTCATAGAACCCATAATATTTCATAGCGACTCAATTTCTGTGTTAATTCTTCAATGTGAGGGAGCTAGGGATGCAATAAAGAAGGAATAGTGCATCGAGAAGGAGATACTCGTATCGCAAAAGAAAATCCTTTCGTTTCCATAGAAACGTTACTCGATTTAGAAGGAGAAGTCATAGAACCCATAGGATTTCATGGCGACGCAATTGCTGTGTTAATTCGTCAATTTGTGGGAGTGAGGGATGCAGTAAAGAAGGATGAGTGGATCGGAAATGAGATTGTCGTACTCCAAAAGGAAATCCTTTCGTTTCCATAGAAACGATACTCGATTTAGAATGAGAAGTCATAGAACCCATATTATTTCATAGCGACTGAATTTCTGTGTTAAGTCTTCAATGTGAGGGAGCTAGGGATGCAATAAAGAAGGAATAGTACATCGAGAAGGAGATACTCGTATCGCAAAAGAAAATCCTTTCGTTTCCATAGAAACGTTGCTCGATTTAGAAGGAGAAGTCATAGAACCCATAGTATTTCATTGCGACGCAATTGCTGTGTTAATTCGTCAATTTGTGGGAGTGAGGAATGCAGTAAAGAAGAATGAGTGGATCGGAAATGAGATTGTCGTATCCCAAAAGAAAATCCTTTCGTTTCCATAGAAACGATACTCGATTTAGAAGGAGAAGTCATAGAACCCATAGTATTTCATAGCGACTCAATTTCTGTGTTAATTCATCAATGTGAGGGAGCTAGGGATGCAATAAAGAAGGAATAGTGCATCGACAAGGAGATACTCGTATCGCAAAAGAAAATCCTTTCGTTTCCATAGAAACGTTACTCGATTTAGAAGGAGAAGTCATAGAACCGATAGTATTTCATTGCGACGCAATTGCTGTGTTAATTCGTCAATTTGTGGGAGTGAGGGATGCAGTAAAGAAGGATGAGTGGATCGGAAATGAGATTGTCGTATCCCAAAAGAAAATCCTTTCGTTTCCATAGAAACGATACTCGATTTAGAAGGAGAAGTCATAGAACCCATAGTATTTCATTGCGACGCAATTGCTGTGTTAATTCGTTAATTTGTGGGAGTGAGGGGTGCAGTAAAGAAGGATGAGTGGATCGGAAATGAGATTGTCGTATCCCAAAAGGAAATCCTTTCGTTTCCATAGAAACGATACTCGATTTAGAAGGAGAAGTCATAGAACCCATTGTATTTCATAGCGACTCAATTTCTGTGTTAATTCTTCAATGTGAGGGAGCTAGGGATGCAATAAAGAAGGAATAGTGCATCGAGAAGGAGATACTCGTATCGCAAAAGAAAATCCTTTCGTTTCCATAGAAACGTTACTCGATTTAGAAGGAGAAGTCATAGAACCCATAGGATTTCATGGCGACGCAATTGCTGTGTTAATTCGTCAATTTGTGGGAGTGAGGGATGCAGTAAAGAAGGATGAGTGGATCGGAAATGAGATTGTCGTATCCCAAAAGGAAATCCTTTCGTTTCCATAGAAACGATACTCGATTTAGAAGGAGAAGTCATAGAACCCATAGTATTTCATAGCGACTCAATTTCTGTGTTAATTCTTCAATGTGAGGGAGCTAGGGATGCAATAAAGAAGGAATAGTACATCGAGAAGGAGATACTCGTATCGCAAAAGAAAATCCTTTCGTTTCCATAGAAACGTTACTCGATTTAGAAGGAGAAGTCATAGAACCCATAGTATTTCATTGCGACGCGATTGCTGTGTTAATTTGTCAATTTGTGGGAGTGAGGGATGCAGTAAAGAAGGATGAGTGGATCGGAAATGAGATTGTCGTATCCCAAAAGAAAATCCTTTCGTTTCCATAGAAACGATACTCGATTTAGAAGGAGAAGTCATAGAACCCATAGTATTTCATTGGGACGCAATTGCTGTGTTAATTCGTCAATTTGTGGGAGTGAGGGATGCAGTAAAGAAGGATGAGTGGATCGGAAATGAAATTGTCGTATCGCAGAAGAAAATCCTTTCGATTCCATAGAAACGATACTCGATTTAGAAGGAGAAGTCATAGAACCCATAGTATTTCAGAGCGACTCAATTTCTGTGTTAATTCTTCAATGTGAGGGAGCTAGGGATGCAATAAAGAAGGAATAGTGCATCGAGAAGGAGATACTCGTATCGCAAAAGAAAATCCTTTCGCTTCCATAGAAACGTTACTCGATTTAGAAGGAGAAGTCATAGAACCCATAGTATTTCATTGCGACGCAATTGCTGTGTTAATTCGTCAATTTGTGGGAGTGAGGGATGCAGTAAAGAAGGATGAGTGGATCGGAAATGAAATTGTCGTATCCCAAAAGGAAATCCTTTCGTTTCCATAGAAACGATACTCGATTTAGAAGGAGAAGTCATAGAACCCATAGTATTTCATAGCGACTCAATTTCTGTGTTAATTCTTCAATGTGAGGGAGCTAGGGATGCAATAAAGAAGGAATAGTGCATCGAGAAGGAGATACTCGTATCGCAAAAGAAAACCCTTTCGTTTCCATAGAAACGATACTCGATTTAGAAGGAGAAGTCATAGAACCCATAGTATTTCATTGCGACGCAATTGCTGTGTTAATTCGTTAATTTGTGGGAGTGAGGGGTGCAGTAAAGAAGGATGAGTGGATCGGAAATGAGATTGTCGTATCCCAAAAGGAAATCCTTTCGTTTCCATAGAAGCGATACTCGATTTAGAAGGAGAAGTCATAGAACCCATTGTATTTCATAGCGACTCAATTTCTGTGTTAATTCTTCAATGTGAGGGAGCTAGGGATGCAATAAAGAAGGAATAGTGCATCGAGAAGGAGATACTCGTATCGCAAAAGAAAATCCTTTCGTTTCCATAGAAACGTTACTCGATTTAGAAGGAGAAGTCATAGAACCCATAGGATTTCATGGCGACGCAATTGCTGTGTTAATTCGTCAATTTGTGGGAGTGAGGGATGCAGTAAAGAAGGATGAGTGGATCGGAAATGAGATTGTCGTATCCCAAAAGGAAATCCTTTCGTTTCCATAGAAACGATACTCGATTTAGAAGGAGAAGTCATAGAACCCATAGTATTTCATAGCGACTCAATTTCTGTGTTAATTCTTCAATGTGAGGGAGCTAGGGATGCAATAAAGAAGGAATAGTACATCGAGAAGGAGATACTCGTATCGCAAAAGAAAATCCTTTCGTTTCCATAGAAACGTTACTCGATTTAGAAGGAGAAGTCATAGAACCCATAGTATTTCATTGCGACGCGATTGCTGTGTTAATTTGTCAATTTGTGGGAGTGAGGGATGCAGTAAAGAAGGATGAGTGGATCGGAAATGAGATTGTCGTATCCCAAAAGAAAATCCTTTCGTTTCCATAGAAACGATACTCGATTTAGAAGGAGAAGTCATAGAACCCATAGTATTTCATTGGGACGCAATTGCTGTGTTAATTCGTCAATTTGTGGGAGTGAGGGATGCAGTAAAGAAGGATGAGTGGATCGGAAATGAAATTGTCGTATCGCAAAAGAAAATCCTTTCGATTCCATAGAAGCGATACTCGATTTAGAAGGAGAAGTCATAGAACCCATAGTATTTCAGAGCGACTCAATTTCTGTGTTAATTCTTCAATGTGAGGGAGCTAGGGATGCAATAAAGAAGGAATAGTGCATCGAGAAGGAGATACTCGTATCGCAAAAGAAAATCCTTTCGCTTCCATAGAAACGTTACTCGATTTAGAAGGAGAAGTCATAGAACCCATAGTATTTCATTGCGACGCAATTGCTGTGTTAATTCGTCAATTTGTGGGAGTGAGGGATGCAGTAAAGAAGGATGAGTGGATCGGAAATGAGATTGTCGTATCCCAAAAGGAAATCCTTTCGTTTCCATAGAAACGATACTCGATTTAGAAGGAGAAGTCATAGAACCCATAGTATTTCATAGCGACTCAATTTCTGTGTTAATTCTTCAATGTGAGGCAGCTAGGGATGCAATAAAGAAGGAATAGTGCATCGAGAAGGAGATACTCGTATCGCAAAAGAAAATCCTTTCGTTTCCATAGAAACGTTACTCGATTTAGAAGGAGAAGTAATAGAACCCATAGTATTTCATGGCGACGCAATTGCTGTGTTAATTCGCCAATTTGTGGGAGTGAGGGACGCAGTAAAGAAGGATGAGTGGATCGGAAATGAGATTGTCGTATCCCAAAAGGAAATCCTTTCGTTTCCATAGAAACGATACTCGATTTAGAAGGAGAAGTCATAGAACCCATAGTATTTCATAGCGACTCAATTTCTGTGTTAATTCATCAATGTGAGGGAGCTAGGGATGCAATAAAGAAGGAATAGTGCATCGAGAAGGAGATATTCGTATCGCAAAAGAAAATCCTTTCGTTTCCATAGAAACGTTACTCGATTTAGAAGGAGAAGTCATAGAACCCATAGTATTTCATTGCGACGCAATTGCTGTGTTAATTCGTCAATTTGTGGGAGTGAGGGGTGCAGTAAAGAAGGATGAGTGGATCGGAAATGAGATTGTTGTATCCCAAAAGGAAATCCTTTCGTTTCCATAGAAACGATTCTCGATTTAGAAGGAGAAGTCATAGAACCCATTGTATTTCATAGCGACTCAATTTCTGTGTTAATTCCTCAATGTGAGGGAGCTAGGGATGCAATAAAGAAGGAATAGTGCATCGAGAAGGAGATACTCGTATCGCAAAAGAAAATCCTTTCGTTTCTATAGAAACGTTACTCGATTTAGAAGGAGAAGTCATAGAACCCATAGGATTTCATGGCGACGCAATTGCTGTGTTAATTCGTCAATTTGTGGGAGTGAGGGATGCAGTAAAGAAGGATGAGTGGATCGGAAATGAGATTGTCGTATCCCAAAAGGAAATCCTTTCGTTTCCATAGAAACGATACTCGATTTAGAAGGAGAAGTCATAGAACCCATAGTATTTCATAGCGACTCAATTTCTGTGTTAATTCTTCAATGTGAGGGAGCTAGGGATGCAATAAAGAAGGAATAGTACATCGAGAAGGAGATACTCGTATCGCAAAAGAAAATCCTTTCGTTTCCATAGAAACGTTACTCGATTTAGAAGGAGAAGTCATAGAACCCATAGTACTTCATTGCGACGCAATTGCTGTGTTAATTCGTCAATTTGTGGGAGTGAGGAATGCAGTAAAGAAGAATGAGTGGATCGGAAATGAGATTGTCGTATCCCAAAAGAAAATCCTTTCGTTTCCATAGAAACGATACTCGATTTAGAAGGAGAAGTCATAGAACCCATAGTATTTCATAGCGACTCAATTTCTGTGTTAATTCTTCAATGTGAGGGAGCTAGGGATGCAATAAAGAAGGAATAGTGCATCGAGAAGGAGATACTCGTATCGCAAAAGAAAATCCTTTCGTTTCCATAGAAACGTTACTCGATTTAGAAGGAGAAGTCATAGAACGCATAGTATTTCATAGCGACTCAATTTCTGTGTTAATTCATCAATGTGAGGGAGCTAGGGATGCAATAAAGAAGGAATAGTGCATCGAGAAGGAGATACTCGTATCGCAAAAGAAAATCCTTTCGTTTTTATAGAAACGTTACTCGATTTAGAAGGAGAAGACATAGAACCCATAGTATTTCATTGCGACGCAATTGCTGTGTTAATTCGTCAATTTGTGGGAGTGAGGGGTGCAGTAAAGAAGGATGAGTGGATCGGAAATGAGATTGTCGTATCCCAAAAGGAAATCCTTTCGTTTCCATAGAAACGATACTCGATTTAGAAGGAGAAGTCATAGAACCCATAGTATTTCATAGCGACTCAATTTCTGTGTTAATTCTTCAATGTGAGGGAGCTAGGGATGCAATAAAGAAGGAATAGTGCATCGAGAAGGAGATACTCGTATCGCAAAAGAAAATCCTTTCGTTTCCATAGAAACGTTACTCGATTTAGAAGAAGTCATAGAACCCATAGGATTTCATGGCGACGCAATTGCTGTGTTAATTCGTCAATTTGTGGGAGTGAGGGATGCAGTAAAGAAGGATGAGTGGATCGGAAATGAGATTGTCGTATCCCAAAAGGAAATCCTTTCGTTTCCATAGAAACGATACTCGATTTAGAAGGAGAAGTCATAGAACCCATAGTATTTCATAGCGACTCAATTTCTGTGTTAATTCTTCAATGTGAGGGAGCTAGGGATGCAATAAAGAAGGAATAGTAGATCGAGAAGGAGATACTCGTATCGCAAAAGAAAATCCTTTCGTTTCCATAGAAACGTTACTCGATTTAGAAGGAGAAGTCATAGAACCCATAGTATTTCATTGCGACGCAATTGCTGTGTTAATTCGTCAGTTTGTGGGAGTGAGGAATGCAGTAAAGAAGAATGAGTGGATCGGAAATGAGATTGTCGTATCCCAAAAGAAAATCCTTTCGTTTCCATAGAAACGATACTCGATTTAGAAGGAGAAGTCATAGAACCCATAGTATTTCATAGCGACTCAATTTCTGTGTTAATTCTTCAATGTGAGGGAGCTAGGGATGCAATAAAGAAGGAATAGTGCATCGAGAAGGAGATACTCGTATCGCAAAAGAAAATCCTTTCGTTTCCATAGAAACGTTACTCGATTTAGAAGGAGAAGTCATAGAACCCATAGTATTTCATAGCGACTCAATTTCTGTGTTAATTCTTCAATGTGAGGGAGCTAGGGATGCAATAAAGAAGGAATAGTGCATCGAGAAGGAGATACTCGTATCGCAAAAGAAAATCCTTTCGTTTCCATAGAAACGTTACTCGATTTAGAAGGAGAAGTCATAGAACCCATAGTATTTCATTGCGACGCAATTGCTGTGTTAATTCGTCAATTTGTGGGAGTGAGGGGTGCAGTAAAGAAGGATGAGTGGATCGGAAATGAGATTGTCGTATCCCAAAAGGAAATCCTTTCGTTTCCATAGAAACGATACTCGATATAGAAGGAGAAGTCATAGAACCCATAGTATTTCATAGCGACTCAATTTCTGTGTTAATTCTTCAATGTGAGGGAGCTAGGGATGCAATAAAGAAGGAATAGTGCATCGAGAAGGAGATACTCGTATCGCAAAAGAAAATCCTTTCGTTTCCATTGAAACGTTACTCGATTTAGAAGGAGAAGTCATAGAACCCATAGTATTTCATTGCGACGCAATTGCTGTGTTAATTCGTCAATTTGTGGGAGTGAGGAATGCAGTAAAGAAGGATGAGTGGATCAGAAATGAGATTGTCTTATCCCAAAAGAAAATCCTTTCGTTTCCATAGAAACGATACTCGATTTAGAAGGAGAAGTCATAGAACCCATAGTATTTCATAGCGACTCAATTTCTGTGTTAATTCTTCAATGTGAGGGAGCTATGGATGCAATAAAGAAGGAATAGTGCATCGAGAAGGAGATACTCGTATCGCTAAAGAAAATCCTTTCGTTTCCATAGAAACGTTACTTGATTTAGAAGAAGTCATAGAACCCATAGTATTTCATTGCGACGCAATTGCTGTGTTAATTCGTCAATTTGTGGGAGTGAGGGATGCAGTAAAGAAGGATGAGTGGATCGGAAATGAGATTGTCGTATCCCAAAAGAAAATCCTTTCGTTTCCATAGAAACGATACTAGATTTAGAAGGAGAAGTCATAGAACCCATAGTATTTCATAGCGACTCAATTTCTGTGTTAATTCTTCAATGTGAGGGAGCTAGGGATGCAATAAAGAAAAAATAGTGCATCGAGAAGGAGATACTCGTATCGCAAAAGAAAATCCTTTCGTTTCCATAGAAACGTTACTCGATTTAGAAGGAGAAGTCATAGAACCCATAGTATTTCATTGCGACGCAATTGCTGTGTTAATTCGTCAATTTGTGGGAGTGAGGGATGCAGTAAAGAAGGATGAGTGGATCGGAAATGAGATTGTCGTATCCCAAAAGAAAATCCTTTCGTTTCCATAGAAACGATACTCGATTTAGAAGGAGAAGTCATAGAACCCATAGTATTTCATTGCGACGCAATTGCTGTGTTTATTCGTCAATTTGTGCGAGTGAGGGATGCAGTAAAGAAGGATGAGTGGATCGGAAATGAGATTGTCGTATCGCAAAAGAAAAAAATTCTTTCGTTTCCATAGAAACGATACTCGATTTAGAAGGAGAAGTCATAGAACCCATAGTATTTCATTGCGACTCAATTTCTGTGTTAATTCTTCAATGTGAGGGAGCTAGGGATGCAATAAAGAAGGAATAGTGCATCGAGACGGAGATACTCGTATCGCAAAAGAAAATCCTTTCGTTTCCATAGAAATGTTACTCGATTTAGAAGGAGAAGTAATAGAACCCATAGTATTTCATGGCGACGCAATTGCTGTGTAAATTCGTCAATTTGTGGGAGTGAGGGACGCAGTAAAGAAGGATGAGTGGATCGGAAATGAGATTGTCGCATCCCAAAAGGAAATCCTTTCGTTTCCATAGAAACGATACTCGATTTAGAAGGAGAAGTCATAGAACCCATAGTATTTCATAGCGACTCAATTTCTGTGTTAATTCTTCAATGTGAGGGAGCTAGGGATGCAACAAAGAAGGAATAGTGCATCGAGGAGGAGATACTCGTATCGCAAAAGAAAATCCTTTCGTTTCCATAGAAACGTTGCTCGATTTAGAAGGAGAAGTCATAGAACCCATAGTATTTCATTGCGACGCAATTGCTGTGTTACTTCGTCAATTTGTGGGAGTGAGGAATGCAGTAAAGAAGAATGAGTGGATCGGAAATGAGATTGTCGTATCCCAAAAGAAAATCCTTTCGTTTCCATAGAAACGATACTCGATTTAGAAGGAGAAGTCATAGAACCCATAGTATTTCATAGCGACTCAATTTCTGTGTTAATTCTTCAATGTGAGGGAGCTAGGGATGCAATAAAGAAGGAATAGTGCATCGACAAGGAGATACTCGTATCGCAAAAGAAAATCCTTTCGTTTCCATAGAAACGTTACTCGATTTAGAAGGAGAAGTCATAGAACCGATAGTATTTCATTGCGACGCAATTGCTGTGTTAATTCGTCAATTTGTGGGAGTGAGGGATGCAGTAAAGAAGGATGAGTGGATCGGAAATGAGATTGTCGTATCCCAAAAGAAAATCCTTTCGTTTCCATAGAAACGATACTCGATTTAGAAGGAGAAGTCATAGAACCCATAGTATTTCATTGCGACGCAATTGCTGTGTTAATTCGTTAATTTGTGGGAGTGAGGGGTGCAGTAAAGAAGGATGAGTGGATCGGAAATGAGATTGTCGTATCCCAAAAGGAAATCCTTTCGTTTCCATAGAAGCGATACTCGATTTAGAAGGAGAAGTCATTGAACCCATTGTATTTCATAGCGACTCAATTTCTGTGTTAATTCTTCAATGTGAGGGAGCTAGGGATGCAATAAAGAAGGAATAGTGCATCGAGAAGGAGATACTCGTATCGCAAAAGAAAATCCTTTCGTTTCCATAGAAACGTTACTCGATTTAGAAGGAGAAGTCATAGAACCCATAGGATTTCATGGCGACGCAATTGCTGTGTTAATTCGTCAATTTGTGGGAGTGAGGGATGCAGTAAAGAAGGATGAGTGGATCGGAAATGAGATTGTCGTATCCCAAAAGGAAATCCTTTCGTTTCCATAGAAACGATACTCGATTTAGAAGGAGAAGTCATAGAACCCATAGTATTTCATAGCGACTCAATTTCTGTGTTAATTCTTCAATGTGAGGGAGCTAGGGATGCAATAAAGAAGGAATAGTACATCGAGAAGGAGATACTCGTATCGCAAAAGAAAATCCTTTCGTTTCCATAGAAACGTTACTCGATTTAGAAGGAGAAGTCATAGAACCCATAGTACTTCATTGCGACGCGATTGCTGTGTTAATTTGTCAATTTGTGGGAGTGAGGGATGCAGTAAAGAAGGATGAGTGGATCGGAAATGAGATTGTCGTATCCCAAAAGAAAATCCTTTCGTTTCCATAGAAACGATACTCGATTTAGAAGGAGAAGTCATAGAACCCATAGTATTTCATTTTGACGCAATTGCTGTGTTAATTCGTCAATTTGTGGGAGTGAGGGATGCAGTAAAGAAGGATGAGTGGATCGGAAATGAAATTGTCGTATCGCAAAAGAAAATCCTTTCGATTCCATAGAAACGATACTCGATTTAGAAGGAGAAGTCATAGAACCCATAGTATTTCAGAGCGACTCAATTTCTGTGTTAATTCTTCAATGTGAGGGAGCTAGGGATGCAATAAAGAAGGAATAGTGCATCGAGAAGGAGATACTCGTATCGCAAAAGAAAATCCTTTCGCTTCCATAGAAACGTTACTCGATTTAGAAGGAGAAGTCATAGAACCCATAGTATTTCATTGCGACGCAATTGCTGTGTTAATTCGTCAATTTGTGGGAGTGAGGGATGCAGTAAAGAAGGATGAGTGGATCGGAAATGAGATTGTCGTATCCCAAAAGGAAATCCTTTCGTTTCCATAGAAACGATACTCGATTTAGAAGGAGAAGTCATAGAACCCATAGTATTTCATAGCGACTCAATTTCTGTGTTAATTCTTCAATGTGAGGGAGCTAGGGATGCAATAAAGAAGGAATAGTGCAACGAGAAGGAGATACTCGTATCGCAAAAGAAAATCCTTTCGTTTCCATAGAAACGTTACTCGATTTAGAAGGAGAAGTAATAGAACCCATAGTATTTCATGGCGACGCAATTGCTGTGTTAATTCGCCAATTTGTGGGAGTGAGGGACGCAGTAAAGAAGGATGAGTGGATCGGAAATGAGATTGTCGTATCCCAAAAGGAAATCCTTTCGTTTCCATAGAAACGATACTCGATTTAGAAGGAGAAGTCATAGAACCCATAGTATTTCATAGCGACTCAATTTCTGTGTTAATTCATCAATGTGAGGGACCTAGGGATGCAATAAAGAAGGAATAGTGCATCGAGAAGGAGATATTCGTATCGCAAAAGAAAATCCTTTCGTTTCCATAGAAACGTTACTCGATTTAGAAGGAGAAGTCATAGAACCCATAGTATTTCATTGCGACGCAATTGCTGTGTTAATTCGTCAATTTGTGGGAGTGAGGGGTGCAGTAAAGAAGGATGAGTGGATCGGAAATGAGATTGTTGTATCCCAAACGGAAATCCTATCGTTTCCATAGAAACGATTCTCGATTTAGAAGGAGAAGTCATAGAACCCATTGTATTTCATAGCGACTCAATTTCTGTGTTAATTCTTCAATGTGAGGGAGCTAGGGATGCAATAAAGAAGGAATAGTGCATCGAGAAGGAGATACTCGTATCGCAAAAGAAAATCCTTTCGTTTCCATAGAAACGTTACTCGATTTAGAAGGAGAAGTCATAGAACCCATAGGATTTCATGGCGACGCAATTGCTGTGTTAATTCGTCAATTTGTGGGAGTGAGGGATGCAGTAAAGAAGGATGAGTGGATCGGAAATGAGATTGTCGTATCCCAAAAGGAAATCCTTTCGTTTCCATAGAAACGATACTCGATTTAGAAGGAGAAGTCATAGAACCCATAGTATTTCATAGCGACTCAATTTCTGTGTTAATTCTTCAATGTGAGGGAGCTAGGGATGCAATAAAGAAGGAATAGTACATCGAGAAGGAGATACTCGTATCGCAAAAGAAAATCCTTTCGTTTCCATAGAAACGTTACTCGATTTAGAAGGAGAAGTCATAGAACCCATAGTACTTCATTGCGACGCAATTGCTGTGTTAATTCGTCAATTTGTGGGAGTGAGGAATGCAGTAAAGAAGAATGAGTGGATCGGAAATGAGATTGTCGTATCCCAAAAGAAAATCCTTTCGTTTCCATAGAAACGATACTCGATTTAGAAGGAGAAGTCATAGAACCCATAGTATTTCATAGCGACTCAATTTCTGTGTTAATTCTTCAATGTGAGGGAGCTAGGGATGCAATAAAGAAGGAATAGTGCATCGAGAAGGAGATACTCGTATCGCAAAAGAAAATCCTTTCGTTTCCATAGAAACGTTACTCGATTTAGAAGGAGAAGTCATAGAACCCATAGTATTTCATAGCGACTCAATTTCTGTGTTAATTCATCAATGTGAGGGAGCTAGGGATGCAATAAAGAAGGAATAGTGCATCGAGAAGGAGATACTCGTATCGCAAAAGAAAATCTTTCGTTTCCATAGAAACGTTACTCGATTTAGAAGGAGAAGACATAGAACCCATAGTATTTCATTGCGACGCAATTGCTGTGTTAATTCGTCAATTTGTGGGAGTGAGAGGTGCAGTAAAGAAGGATGAGTGGATCGGAAATGAGATTGTCGTATCCCAAAAGGAAATCCTTTCGTTTCCATAGAAACGATACTCGATTTAGAAGGAGAAGTCATAGAACCCATAGTATTTCATAGCGACTCAATTTCTGTGTTAATTCTTCAATGTGAGGGAGCTAGGGATGCAATAAAGAAGGAATAGTGCATCGAGAAGGAGATACTCGTATCGCAAAAGAAAATCCTTTCGTTTCCATAGAAACGTTACTCGATTTAGAAGGAGAAGTCATAGAACCCATAGGATTTCATGGCGACGCAATTGCTGTGTTAATTCGTCAATTTGTGGGAGTGAGGGATGCAGTAAAGTAGGATGAGTGGATCGGAAATGAGATTGTCGTATCCCAAAAGGAAATCCTTTCGTTTCCATAGAAACGATACTCGATTTAGAAGGAGAAGTCATAGAACCCATAGTATTTCATAGCGACTCAATTTCTGTGTTAATTCTTCAATGTGAGGGAGCTAGGGATGCAATAAAGAAGGAATAGTACATCGAGAAGGAGATACTCGTATCGCAAAAGAAAATCCTTTCGTTTCCATAGAAACGTTACTCGATTTAGAAGGAGAAGTCATAGAACCCATAGTATTTCATTGCGACGCAATTGCTGTGTTAATTCGTCAGTTTGTGGGAGTGAGGAATGCAGTAAAGAAGAATGAGTGGATCGGAAATGAGATTGTCGTATCCCAAAAGAAAATCCTTTCGTTTCCATAGAAACGATACTCGATTTAGAAGGAGAAGTCATAGAACCCATAGTATTTCATAGCGACTCAATTTCTGTGTTAATTCTTCAATGTGAGGGAGCTAGGGATGCAATAAAGAAGGAATAGTGCATCGAGAAGGAGATACTCGTATCGCCAAAGAAAATCCTTTCGTTTCCATAGAAACGTTACTCGATTTAGAAGGAGAAGTCATAGAACCCATAGTATTTCATAGCGACTCAATTTCTGTGTTAATTCTTCAATGTGAGGGAGCTAGGGATGCAATAAAGAAGGAATAGTGCATCGAGAAGGAGATACTCGTATCGCAAAAGAAAATCCTTTCGTTTCCATAGAAACGTTACTCGATTTAGAAGGAGAAGTCATAGAACCCATAGTATTTCATTGCGACGCAATTGCTGTGTTAATTCGTCAATTTGTGGGAGTGAGGGGTGCAGTAAAGAAGGATGAGTGGATCGGAAATGAGATTGTCGTATCCCAAAAGGAAATCCTTTCGTTTCCATAGAAACGATACTCGATATAGAAGGAGAAGTCATAGAACCCATAGTATTTCATAGCGACTCAATTTCTGTGTTAATTCTTCAATGTGAGGGAGCTAGGGATGCAATAAAGAAGGAATAGTGCATCGAGAAGGAGATACTCGTATCGCAAAAGAAAATCCTTTCGTTTCCATTGAAACGTTACTCGATTTAGAAGGAGAAGTCATAGAACCCATAGTATTTCATTGCGACGCAATTGCTGTGTTAATTCGTCAATTTGTGGGAGTGAGGAATGCAGTAAAGAAGGATGAGTGGATCAGAAATGAGATTGTCTTATCCCAAAAGAAAATCCTTTCGTTTCCATAGAAACGATACTCGATTTAGAAGGAGAAGTCATAGAACCCATAGTATTTCATAGCGACTCAATTTCTGTGTTAATTCTTCAATGTGAGGGAGCTATGGATGCAATAAAGAAGGAATAGTGCATCGAGAAGGAGATACTCGTATCGCTAAAGAAAATCCTTTCGTTTCCATAGAAACGTTACACGATTTAGAAGAAGTCATAGAACCCATAGTATTTCATTGCGACGCAATTGCTGTTTTAATTCGTCAATTTGTGGGAGTGAGGGATGCAGTAAAGAAGGATGAGTGAATCGGAAATGAGATTGTCGTATCCCAAAAGAAAATCCTTTCGTTTCCATAGAAACGATACTAGATTTAGAAGGAGAAGTCATAGAACCCATAGTATTTCATAGCGACTCAATTTCTGTGTTAATTCTTCAATGTGAGGGAGCTAGGGATGCAATAAAGAAAAAATAGTGCATCGAGAAGGAGATACTCGTATCGCAAAAGAAAATCCTTTCGTTTCCATAGAAACGTTACTCGATTTAGAAGGAGTAGTCATAGAACCCATAGTATTTCATTGCGACGCAAATGCTGTGTTAATTCGTCAATTTGTGGGAGTGAGGGATGCAGTAAAGAAGGATGAGTGGATCGGAAATCAGATTGTCGTATCCCAAAAGAAAATCCTTTCGTTTCCATAGAAACGATACTCGATTTAGAAGGAGAAGTCATAGAACCCATAGTATTTCATAGCGACTCAATTTCTGTGTTAATTCTTCAATGTGAGGGAGCTAGGGATGCAATAAAGAAGGAATAGTGCATCGAGGAGGAGATACTCGTATCGCAAAAGAAAATCCTTTCGTCTCCATAGAAACGATACTCGATTTAGAAGGAGAAGTCATAGAACCCATAGTATTTCATTGCGACGCAATTGCTGTGTTAATTCGTCAATTTGTGGGAGTGAGGGGTGCAGTAAAGAAGGATGAGTGGATCGGAAATGAGATTGTCGTATCCCAAAAGAAAATCCTTTCGTTTCCATAGAAACGATACTCGATTTAGAAGGAGAAGTCATAGAACCCATAGTATTTCATAGCGACTCAATTTCTGTGTTAATTATTCAATGTGAGGGAGCTAGGGATGCAATAAAGAAGGAATAGTGCATCGGGAAGGAGATACTCGTATCGCAAAAGAAAATCCTTTCGATTCCATAGAAACGTTACTCGATTTAGAAGGAGAAGTCATAGAACCCATAGTATTTCATTGCGACGCAATTGCTGTGTTAATTCGTCAATTTGTGGGAGTGAGGGATGCAGTAAAGAAGGATGAGTGGATCGGAAATGAGATTGTCGTATCCCAAAAGAAAATCCTTTCGCTTCCATAGAAACGATACTCGATTTAGAAGGAGAAGTCATAGAACCCATAGTATTTCATTGCGACGGAATTGCTGTGTTAATTCGTCAATTTGTGGGAGTGAGGGGTGCAGTAAAGAAGGATGAGTGGATCGGAAATGAGATTGTCGTATCCCAAAAGAAAATCCTTTCGTTTCCATAGAAACGATACTCGATTTAGAAGGAGAAGTCATAGAACCCATAGTGTTCCATAGCGACTCAATTTCTGTGTTAATTCTTCAATGTGAGGGAGCTAGGGATGCAATAAAGAAGGAATAGTGCATCGAGAAGGAGATACTCGTATCGCAAAAGAAAATCCTTTCGTTTCCATAGAAACGTTACTCGATTTAGAAGGAGAAGTCATAGAACCCATAGTATTTCATTGCGACGCAATTGCTGTGTTAATTCGTCAGTTTGTGGGAGTGAGGGATGCAGTAAAGAAGGATGAGTGGATCGGAAATGAGATTGTCGTATCCCAAAAGAAAATCCTTTCGTTTCCATAGAAACGATACTCGATTTAGAAGGAGAAGTCATAGAACCCATAGTATTTCATAGCGACTCAATCTCTGTGTTAATTCTTCAATGTGAGGGAGCTAGGGATGCAATAAAGAAGGAATAGTGCATCGAGAAGGAGATATTCGTATCGCAAAAGAAAATCCTTTCGTTTCCATAGAAACGTTACTCGATTTAGAAGGAGAAGTCATAGAACCCATAGTATTTCATTGCGACGCAATTGCTGTGTTAATTCGTCAATTTGTGGGAGTGAGGGGTGCAGTAAAGAAGGATGAGTGGATCGGAAATGAGATTGTCGTATCCCGAAAGGAAATCCTTTCGTTTCTATAGAAACGATACTCGATTTAGAAGGAGAAGTCATAGAACCCATAGTATTTCATAGCGACTCAATTTCTGTGTTAATTCTTCAATGCGAGGGAGCTAGGGATGCAATAAAGAAGGAATAGTGCATTGAGAAGGAGATACTCGTATCGCAAAAGAAAATCCTTTCGTTTCCATAGAAACGTTACTCGATTTAGAAGGAGAAGTCATAGAACCCATAGGATTTCATGGCGACGCAATTGCTGTGTTAATTCGTCAATTTGTGGGAGTGAGGGATGCAGTAAAGAAGGATGAGTGGACCGGAAATGAGATTGTCGTATCCCAAAAGAAAATCCTTTCGTTTCCATAGAAACGATACTCGATTTAGAAGGAGAAGTCATAGAACCCATAGTATTTCATTGCGACGCAATTGCTGTGTCAATTCGTCAATTTGTGGGAGTGAGGGATGCAGTAAAGAAGGATGAGTGGATCGGAAATGAGATTGTCGTATCGCAAAAGAAAATCCTTTCGTTTCCATAGAAACGATACTCGATTTAGAAGGAGAAGTCATAGAACCCATAGTATTTCATTGCGACTCAATTTCTGTGTTAATTCTTCAATGTGAGGGAGCTAGGGATGCAATAAAGAAGGAATAGTGCATCGAGAAGGAGATACTCGTATCGCAAAAGAAAATCCTTTCGTTTCCATAGAAACGTTACTCGATTTAGAAGGAGAAGTCATAGAACCCATAGTATTTCATTGCGACGCAATTGCTGTGTTAATTCGTCAATTTGTGGCAGTGAGGGATGCAGTAAAGAAGGATGAGTGGATCGGAAATGAGATTGTCGTATCCCAAAGAAAATCCTTTCGTTTCCGTAGAAACGATACTCGATTTAGAAGGAGAAGTCATAGAACCCATAGTATTTCATTGCGACGCAATTGCTGTGTTAATTCGTCAATTTGTGGGGGTGAGGGGTGCAGTAAAGAAGGATGAGTGGATCGGAAATGAGATTGTCGTATCCCAAAAGGAAATCCTTTCGTTTCCATAGAAACGATACTCGATTTAGAAGGAGAAGTCATAGAACCCATAGTATTTCATAGCGACTCAATTTCTGTGTTAATTCTTAAATGTGAGGGAGCTAGGGATGCAATAAAGAAGGAATAGTGCATCGAGACGGAGATACTCGTATCGCAAAAGAAAATCTTTTCGTTTCCATAGAAACGTTACTCGATTTAGAAGGAGAGGTAATAGAACCCATAGTATTTCATGGCGACGCAATTGCTGTGTAAATTCGTCAATTTGTGGGAGTGAGGGACGCAGTAAAGAAGGATGAGTGGATCGGAAATGAGATTGTCGCATCCCAAAAGGATATCCTTTCGTTTCCATAGAAACGATACTCGATTTAGAAGGAGAAGTCATAGAACCCATAGTATTTCATAGCGACTCAATTTCTGTGTTAATTCTTCAATGTGAGGTAGCTAGGGATGCAATAAAGAAGGAATAGTGCATCGAGAAGGAGATACTCGTATCGCAAAAGAAAATCCTTTCGTTTCCATAGAAACGTTAATCGATTTAGAAGGAGAAGTCATAGAACACATAGGATTTCATGGCGACGCAATTGCTGTGTTAATTCGTCAATTTGTGGGAGTGAGGGATGCAGTAAAGAAGGATGAGTGGATCGATAATGAGATTGTCGTATCCCAAAAGGAAATCCTTTCGTTTCCATAGAAACGATACTCGATTTAGAAGGAGAAGTCATAGAACCCATAGTATTTCATAGCGACTCAATTTCTGTGTTAATTCTTCAATGTGAGGGAGCTAGGGATGCAATAATGAAGGAATAGTACATCGAGAAGGAGATACTCGTATCGCAAAAGAAAATCCTTTCGTTTCCATAGAAACGTTACTCGATTTAGAAGGAGAAGTCACAGAACCCATAGTATTTCATTGCGACGCAATTGCTGTGTTAATTCGTCAATTTGTGGGAGTGAGGAATGCAGTAAAGAAGAATGAGTGGATCGGAAATGAGATTGTCGTATCCCAAAAGAAAATCCTTTCGTTTCCATAGAAACGATACTCGATTTAGAAGGAGAAGTCGTAGAACCCATAGTATTTCATAGCGACTCAATTTCTGTGTTAATTCTTCAATGTGAGGGAGCTAGGGATGCAATAAAGAAGGAATAGTGCATCGAGAAGGAGATACTCGTATCGCAAAAGGAAATCCTTTCGTTTCCATAGAAATGATACTCGATTTAGAAGGAGAAGTCATAGAACCCATAGTATTTCATTGCGACTCAATTTCTGTGTTAATTCTTCAATGTGAGGGAGCTAGGGATGCAATAAAGAAGGAATAGTGCATCGAGAAGGAGATACTCGTATCGCAAAAGAAAATCCTTTCGTTTCCATAGAAACGTTACTCGATTTAGAAGGAGAAGTCATAGAACCCATAGTATTTCATTGCGACGCAATTGCTGTGTTAATTCGTCAATTTGTGGGAGTGAGGGATGCAGTAAAGAAGGATGAGTGGATCGGAAATGAGATTGTAGTATCCCAAAAGAAAATCCTTTCGTTTCCATAGAAACGATACTCGATTTAGAAGGAGAAGTCATAGAACCCATAGTATTTCATTGCGACGCAATTGCTGTGTAAATTCGTCAATTTGTGGGAGTGAGGGGTGCAGTAAAGAAGGATGAGTGGATCGGAAATGAGATTGTCGCATCCCAAAAGGAAATCCTTTCGTTTCCATAGAAACGATACTCGATTTAGAAGGAGAAGTCATAGAACCCATAGTATTTCATAGCGACTCAATTTCTGTGTTAATTCTTCAATGCGAGGGAGCTAGGGATGCAATAAAGAAGGAATAGTGCATCGAGAAGGAGATACTCGTATCGCAAAAGAAAATCCTCTCGATTCCATAGAAACGTTACTCGATTTAGAAGGAGAAGTCATAGAACCCATACTATTTCATTGCGACGCAATTGCTGTGTTAGTTCGTCAATTTGTGGGAGTGAGGGATGCAGTAAAGAAGGATGAGTGGATCGGAAATGAGATTGTCGTATCCCAAAAGAACATCCTTTCGATTCCATAGAAACGATACTCGATTTAGAAGGAGAAGTCATAGAACCCATAGTATTTCATTGCGACGCAATTGCTGTGTTAATTCGTCAATTTGTGGGAGTGAGGGGTGCAGTAAAGATGGATGAGTGGATCGGAAATGAGATTGTCGTATCCCAAAAGAAAATCCTTTCGTTTCCATAGAAACGATACTCGATTTAGAAGGAGAAGTCATAGAACCCATAGTGTTTCATAGCGACTCAATTTCTGTGTTAATTCTTCAATGTGAGGGAGCTAGGGATGCAATAAAGAAGGAATAGTGCATCGAGAAGGAGATACTCGTATCGCAAAAGAAAATCCTTTCGTTTCCATAGAAACGTTGCTCGATTTAGAAGGAGAAGTCATAGAACCCATAGTATTTCATTGCGACGCAATTGCTGTGTTAAATCGTCAGTTTGTGGGAGTGAGGGATGCAGTAAAGAAGGATGAGTGGATCAGAAATGAGATTGTCGTATCGCAAAAGAAAATCCTTTCGTTTCCATAGAAACGATACTCGATTTAGAAGGAGAAGTCATAGAACACATAGTATTTCATTGCGACGCAATTGCTGTGTTAATTCGTCAATTTGTGGGGGGTGAGGGGTGCAGTAAAGAAGGATGAGTGGATCGGAAATGAGATTGTCGTATCCCAAAAGAAAATCCTTTCGTTTCCATAGAAACGATACTCGATTTAGAAGGAGAAGTCATAGAACCCATAGTATTTCATAGCGACTCAATTTCTGTGTTAATTCTTCAATGTGAGGGAGCTAGGGATGCAATAAAGAAGGAATAGTGCATCGAGAAGAAGATCGCAAAAGAAAATCCTTTCGTTTCCATAGAAACTTTACTCGATTTAGAAGGAGAAGTCATAGAACCCATAGTATTTCATTGCGACGCAATTGCTGCGTTAATTCGTCAATTTGAGGGAGTGAGGGATGCAGTAAAGAAGGATGAGTGGATCGGAAATGAGATTGTCGTATCCCAAAAGAAAATCCTTTCGTTTCCATAGAAACGATACTCGATTTAGAAGGAGAAGTCATAGAACCCATAGTATTTCATAGCGACTCAATTTCTGTGTTAATTCTTCAATGTGAGGGAGCTAGGGATGCAATTAAGAAGGAATAGTGCATCGAGAAGGAGATACTCGTATCGCAAAAGAAATTCCTTTCGTTTCCATAGAAACGTTACTCGATTTAGAAGGAGAAGTCATAGAACCCATAGTATTTCATTGCGACGCAATTGCTGTGTTAATTCGTCAATTTGTGGGTGTGAGGGGTGCAGTAAAGAAGGATGAGTGGATCGGAAATGAGATTGTCGTATCCCAAAAGAAAATCCTTTCGTTTCCATAGAAACGATACTCGATTTAGAAGGAGAAGTCATAGAACCCATGGTATTTCATAGCGACTCAATTTCTGTGTTAATTCTTCAATGTGAGGGAGCTAGGGATGCAATAAAGAAGGAATAGTGCATCGAGAAGGAGATACTCGTATCGCAAAAGAAAATCCTTTCGTTTCCATAGAAACGTTACTCGATTTAGAAGGAGAAGTCATAGAACCCATAGTATTTCATAGCGACTCAATTTCTGTGTTAATTCTTCAATGTGAGGGAGCTAGGGATGCAATAATGAAGGAATAGTGCATCGAGAAGGAGATACTCGTATCGCAAAAGAAAATCCTTTCGTTTCCATAGAAACGTTACTCGATTTAGAAGGAGAAGTCATAGAACCCATAGTATTTCATGGCGACGCCATTGCTGTGTTAATTCGTCAATTTGTGGGAGTGAGGGATGCAGTAAAGAAGGAAGAGTGGATCGGAAATGAGATTGTCGTATCCCAAAAGGAAATTCTTTCGTTTCCATAGAAACGATACTCGATTTAGAAGGAGAAGTCATAGAACCCATAGTATTTCATAGCGACTCAATTTCTGTGTTAATTCTTCAATGTGAGGGAGCTAGGGATGCAATAAAGAAGGAATAGTGCATCGAGAAGGAGATACTCGTATCGCAAAAGAAAATCCTTTCGTTTCCATAGAAACGTTACTCGATTTAGAAGGAGAAGTCATAGAACCCATAGTATTTCATTGCGACGCAATTGCTGTGTTAATTCGTCAATTTGTGGGAGTGAGGGGTGCAGTAAACAAGGATGAGTGGATCGGAAATGAGATTGTCGTATCCCAAAAGGAAATCCTTTCGTTTCCATAGAAACGTTACTCGATTTAGAAGGAGAAGTTATAGAACCCATAGTATTTCATTGCGACGCAATTGCTGTGTTAATTCGTCAATTGTGGGAGTGAGGGATGCAGTAAAGATGGATGAGTGGATCGGAAATGAGATTGTCGTATCCCAAAAGGAAATCCTTTCGTTTCCATAGAAACGTTACTCGATTTAGAAGGAGAAGTCATAGAACCCATTGTATTTCATAGAGACTCAATTTCTGTGTTAATTCTTCAATGTGAGGGAGCTAGGGGTGCAATAAAGAAGGAATAGTGCATCGAGAAGGAGATACTCGTATCGCAAAAGAAAATCCTTTCGTTTCCATAGAAACGTTACTCGATTTAGAAGGAGAAGTCATAGAACCCATAGTATTTCATTGCGACGCAATTGCTGTGTTAATTCGTCAATTTGTGGGAGTGAGGGATTCAGTAAAGAAGGATGAGTGGATCGGAAATGAGATTGTCGTATCCCAAAAGAAAATCCTTTCGTTTCCATAGAAACGATACTCGATTTAGAAGGAGAAGTCATAGAACCCATAGTATTTCATAGCGACTCAATTTCTGTGTTAATTCTTCAATGTGAGGGAGCTAGGGATGCAATAAAGAAGGAATAGTGCATCGAGAAGGAGATACTCGTATCGCAAAAGAAAATCCTTTCGTTTCCATAGAAACGTTACTCGATTTAGAAGGAGAAGTCATAGAACCCATAGTATTTCATAGCGACTCAATTTCTGTGTTAATTCTTCAATGTGAGGGACCTAGGGATGCAATAAAGAAGGAATAGTGCATCGAGACGGAGATACTCGTATCGCAAAAGAAAATCCTTTCGTTTCCATAGAAACGTTACTCGATTTAGAAGGAGAAGTCATAGATCCCATAGTATTTCATTGCGACGCAATTGCTGTGTTAATTCGTCAATTTGTGGGAGTGAGGGGTGCAGTAAAGAAGGATGAGTGGATCGGAAATGAGATTGTCGTATCCCAAAAGGAAATCCTTTCGTTTCCATAGAAACGATACTCGATTTAGAAGGAGAAGTCATAGAACCCATAGTATTTCATAGCGACCCAATTTCTGTGTTAATTCTTCAATGTGAGGGAGCTAGGGATGCAATAAAGAAGGAATAGTGCATCGAGAAGGAGATACTCGTATCGCAAAAGAAAATCCTTTCGTTTCCATAGAAACGTTACTCGATTTAGAAGGAGAAGTCATAGAACCCATAGGATTTCATGGCGTCGCAATTGCTGTGTTAATTCGTCAATTTGTGGGAGTGAGGGATGCAGTAAAGAAGGATGAGTGGATCGGAAATGAGATTGTCGTATCCCAAAAGGAAATCCTTTCGTTTCCATAGAAACGATACTCGATTTAGAAGGAGAAGTCATAGAACCCATAGTATTTCATAGCGACTCAATTTCTGAGTTAATTCTTCAATGTGAGGGAGCTAGGGATGCAATAAAGAAGGAATAGTACATCGAGAAGGAGATACTCGTATCGCAAAAGAAAATCCTTTCGTTTCCATAGAAACGTTACTCGATTTAGAAGGAGAAGTCATAGAACCCATAGTATTTCATTGCGACGCAATTGCTGTGTTAATTCGTCAATTTGTGGGAGTGAGGGATGCAGTAAAGAAGGGTGAGTGGATGGGAAATGAGATTGTCGTATCCCAAAAGAAAATCCTTTCGTTTCCATAGAAACGATACTCGATTTAGAAGGAGAAGTCATAGAACCCATAGTATTTCATAGCGACTCAATTTCTGTGTTAATTCTTCAATGTGAGGGAGCTAGGGATGCAATAAAGAAGGAATAGTGCATCGAGAAAGAGATACTCGTATCGCAAAAGAAAATCCTTTCGTTTCCATAGAAACGTTACTCGATTTAGAATGAGAAGTAATAGAACCCATAGTATTTCATAGCGACTCAATTTCTGTGTTAATTCTTCAATGTGAGGGAGCTAGGCATGCAATATAGAAGGAATAGTGCATCGAGAAGGAGATACTCGTATCGCAAAAGAAAATCCTTTCGTTTCCATAGAAACGTTACTCGATTTAGAAGGAGAAGTCATAGAACCCATAGTATTTCATTGCGACGCAATTGCTGTGTTAATTCGTCAATTTGTGGGAGTGAGGGGTGCAGTAAAGAAGGATGAGTGGATCGGAAATGAGATTGTCGTATCCCAAAAGGAAATCCTTGCGTTTCCATAGAAACGATACTCGATTTAGAAGGAGAAGTCATAGAACCCATAGTAATTCATAGCGACTCAATCTCTGTGTTAATTCTTCAATGTGAGGGAGCTAGGGATGCAATAAAGAAGGAATAGTGCATCGAGAAGGAGATACTCGTATCGCAAAAGAAAATCCTTTCGTTTCAATAGAAACGTTACTCGATTTAGAAGGAGAAGTCATAGAACCCATAGTATTTCATTGCGACGCAATTGCTGTGTTAATTCGTCAATTTGTGGGAGTGAGGGATGCAGTAAAGAAGGATGAGTGGATCAGAAATGAGATTGTCGTATCCCAAAAGAAAATCCTTTCGTTTCCATAGAAACGATACTCGATTTAGAAGGAGAAGACATAGAACCCATAGTATTTCATAGCGACTCAATTTCTGTGTTAATTCTTCAATGTGAGGGAGCTAGGGATGCAATAAAGAAGGAATAGTGCATCGAGAAGGAGATACTCGTATCGCTAAAGAAAATCCTTTCGTTTCTATAGAAACGTTACTCGATTTAGAAGGAGAAGTCATAGAACCCATAGTATTTCATTGCGACGGAATTGCTGTGTTAATTCGTCAATTTGTGGGAGTGAGTGATGCAGTAAAGAAGGATGAGTGGATCGGAAATGAGATTGTCGTATCCCAAAAGAAAATCCTTTCGTTTCCATAGAAACGATACTCGATTTAGAAGGAGAAGTCATTGAACCCATAGTATTTCATAGCGACTCAATTTCTGTGTTAATTCTTCAATGTGAGGGAGCTATGGATGCTATAAAGAAAAAATAGTGCGTCGAGAAGGAGATACTCGTATCGCAAAAGAAAATCCTTTCGTTTCCATAGAAACGTTACTCGATTTAGAAGGAGAAGTCATAGAACCCATAGTATTTCATTGCGACGCAATTGCTGTGTTAATTCGTCAATTTGTGGGAGTGAGGGATGCAGTAAAGAAGGATGAGTGGATCGGAAATGAGATTGTCGTATCCGAAAAGAATATCCTTTCGTTTCCATAGAAACGATACTCGATTTAGAAGGAGAAGTCATAGAACCCATAGTATTTCATTGCGATGCAATTGCTGTGTTAATTCGTCAATTTGTGGGAGTGAGGGGTGCAATAAAGAAGGATGAGTGGATCGGAAATGAGATTGTCGTATCGCAAAAGAAAATCCTTTCGTTTCCATAGAAACGATACTCGATTTAGAAGGAGAAGTCATACAACCCATAGTATTTCATAGCGACTCAATTTCTTTGTTAATTCTTCAATGTGAGGGAGCTAGGGATGCAATAAAGAAGGAATAGTGCATCGAGAAGGAGATACTCGTATCGCAAAAGAAAATCCTTTCGTTTCCATTGAAACGTTACTCGATTTAGAAGGAGAAGTAATAGAACCCATAGTATTTCATGGCGACGCAATTGCTGTGTTAATTCGTCAATTTGTGGGAGTGAGGGACGCAGTAAAGAAGGATGAGTGGATCGGAAATGAGATTGTCGTATCCCAAAAGGAAATCCTTTCGTTTCCATAGAAACGATACTCGATTTAGAAGGAGAAGTCATAGAACCCATAGTATTTCATAGCGACTCAATTTCTGTGTTAATTCTTCAATGTGAGGGAGCTAGGTATGCAATAAAGAAGGAATAGTGCATCGAGAAGGAGATACTCGTATCGCAAAAGAAAATCCTTTCGTTTCCATAGAAACGATACTCGATTTAGAAGGAGAAGTCATAGAACCCATAGTATTTCATAGCGACTCAATTTCTGTGTTAATTCTTCAATGTGAGGGAGCTAGGGATGCAATAAAGAAGGAATAGTGCATCGAGAAGGAGATACTCGTATCGCAAAAGAAAATCCTTTCGTTTCCATAGAAACGTTACTCGATTTAGAAGGAGAAGTCATAGAACCCATAGTATTTGATTGCGACGCAATTGCTGTGTTAATTCGTCAATTTGTGGGAGTGAGGGGTGCAGTAAAGAAGGATGAGTGGATCGGAAATGAGATTGTCGTATCCCAAAAGGAAATCCTTTCGTTTCCATAGAAACGATACTCGATTTAGAAGGAGAAGTCATAGAACCCATAGTATTTCATAGCGACTCAATTTCTGTGTTAATTCTTCAATGTGAGGGAGCTAGGGATGCAATAAAGAAGGAATAGTGCATCGAGAATGAGATACTCGTATCGCAAAAGAAAATCCTTTCGTTTCCATAGAAACGTTACTCGATTTAGAAGGAGAAGTCATAGAACCCATAGTATTTCATTGCGACGCAATTGCTGTGTTAATTCGTCAATTTGTGGGAGTGAGGGATGCAGTAAAGAAGGATGAGTGGATCGGAAATGAGATTGTCGTATCCCAAAAGAAAATCCTTTCGTTTCCATAGAAACGATACTCGATTTAGAAGGAGAAGTCATAGAACCCATAGTATTTCATAGCGACTCAATTTCTGTGTTAATTCTTCAATGTGAGGGAGCTAGGGATGCAATAAAGAAGGAATAGTGCATCGAGAAGGAGATACTCGTATCGCAAAAGAAAATCCTTTCGTTTCCATAGAAACGTTACTCGATTTAGAAGGAGAAGTCATAGAACCCATAGTATTTCATTGCGACGCAATTGCTGTGTTAATTCGTCAATTTGTGGGAGTGAGGGATGCAGTAAAGAAGGATGAGTGGATCGGATATGAGATTGTCGTATCCCAAAAGAAAATCCTTTCGTTTCCATAGAAACGATACTCGATTTAGAAGGAGAAGTCATAGAACCCATAGTATTTCATAGCGACACAATTTCTGTGTTAATTCTTCAATGTGAGGGAGCTAGGGATGCAATAAAGAAGGAATAGTGCATCGAGAAGGAGATACTCGTATCACAAAAGAAAATCCTTTCGTTTCCATAGAAACGTTACTCGATTTAGAAGGAGACGTCATAGAACCCATAGTATTTCATTGCGACGCAATTGCTGTGTTAATTCGTCAATTTGTGGGAGTGAGGGGTGCAGTAAAGAAGGATGAGTGGATCGGAAATGAGATTGTCGTATCCCAAAAGAAAATCCTTTCGTTTCCATAGAAACGATACTCGATTTAGAAGGAGAAGTCATAGAACCCATAGTATTTCATTGCGACGCAATTGCTGTGTTAATTCGTCAATTTGTGGGAGTGAGGGGTGCAGTAAAGAAGGATGAGTGGATCGGAAATGAGATTGTCGTATCCCAAAAGAAAATCCTTTCGTTTCCATAGAAACGATAGTCGATTTAGAAGGAGAAGTCATAGAACCCATAGTATTTCATAGCGACTCAATTTCTGTGTTAAATCTTCAATGTGAGAGAGCTAGGGATGCAACAAAGAAGGAATAGTGCATCGAGAAGGAGATACTCCTATCGCAAAAGAAAATCCTTTCGTTTCCATAGAAACGTTACTCGATTTAGAAGGAGAAGTCATAGAACCCATAGTATTTCATTGCGACGCAATTGCTGTGTTAATTCGTCAGTTTGTGGGAGTGAGGGATGCAGTAAAGAAGGATGATTGGATCGGAAATGAGATTGTCGTATCCCAAAGGAAAATCCTTTCGTTTCCATAGAAACGATACTCGATTTAGAAGGAGAAGTCATAGAACCCATAGTATTTCATAGCGACTCAATTTCTGTGTTAATTCTTAAATGTGAGGGAGCTAGGGATGCAATAAAGAAGGAATAGTGCATCGAGAAGGAGATACTCGTATCGCAAAAGAAAATCCTTTCGTTTCCATAGAAACGATACTCGATTTAGAAAGAGAAGTCATAGAACCCATAGTATTTCATAGCGACTCAATTTCTGTGTTAATTCTTCAATGTGAGGGAGCTAGGGATGCAATAAAGAAGGAATAGTGCATCGAGAAGGAGATACTCGTATCGCAAAAGAAAATCCTTTCGTTTCCATAGAAACGTTACTCGATTTAGAAGGAGAAGTCATAGAACCCATAGTATTTCATTGCGACGCAATTGCTGTGTTAATTCGTCAATATATGGGAGTGAGGGGTGCAGTAAAGAAGCATGAGTGGATCGGAAATGAGATTGTCGTATCCCAAAAGAAAATCCTTTCGTTTCCATAGAAACGATATTCGATTTAGAAGGAGAAGTCATAGAACCCATAGTATTTCATAGCGACTCAATTTCTGTGTTAATTCTTCAATGTGAGGGAGCTAGGGAAGCAATAAAGAAGGAATAGTGCATCGAGAAGGAGATACTCGTATCGCAAAAGAAAATCATTTCGTTTCCATAGAAACGTTACTCGATTTAGAAGGAGAAGACATAGAATCCATAGTATTTCATTGCGACGCAATTGCTGTGTTAATTCGTCAATTTGTGTTAGTGAGGGGTGCAGTAAAGGAGGATGAGTGCATCGGAAATGAGATATTCGTATCCCAGAAGAAAATAGTTTCGTTTCCATATAAACGATACTCGATTTAGAAGGAGTAGTCATAGAACCCATAGTATTTCATAGCGACTCAATTTCTGTGTTAATTCTTCAATGTGAGGGAGCTAGGGATGCAATAAAGAAGGAATAGTGCATCGAGAAGGAGATACTCGTATCGCAAAAGAAAATCCTTTCGTTTCCATAGAAACGTTACTCGATTTAGAAGGAGAAGTCATAGAACCCATAGTAATTCATTGCGACACAATTGCTGCGTTAATTCGTCAATTTGTGGGAGTGAGGGATGCAGTAAAGAAGGATGAGTGGATCGGAAATGAGATTGTCGTATCCCAAAAGAAAATCCTTTCGTTTCCATAGAAACGATACTCGATTTAGAAGGAGAAGTCATAGAACCCATAGTATTTCATAGCGACTCATTTTCTGTGTTAATTCGTCAATGTGAGGGAGCTAGGGATGCAATAAAGAAGGAATAGTGCATCGAGAAGGAGATACTCGTATCGCAAAAGAAAATCCTTTCGTTTCCATAGAAACGTTACTCGATTTAGAAGGAGAAGTCATAGAACCCATAGTATTTCATTGCGACGCAATTGCTGTGTTAATTCGTCAATTTGTGGGAGTGAGGGATGCAGTAAAGAAGGATGAGTGGATCGGAACTGAGATTGTCGTATCCCAAAAGAAAATCATTTCGTTTCCATAGAAACGATACTCGATTTAGAAGGAGAAGTCATAGAACCCATAGTATTTCATAGCGACTCAATTTCTGTGTTAATTCTTCAATGTGAGGGAGCTAGGGATGCAATAAAGAAGGAATAGTGCATCGAGAAGGAGATACTCGTATCGCAAAAGAAAATCCTTTCGATTCCATAGAAACGTTACTCGATTTAGAAGGAGAAGTCATAGAACACATAGTATTTCATTGCGACGCAATTGCTGTGTTAATTCGTCAATATGTGGGAGTGAGGGGTGCAGTAAAGAAGGCTGAGTGGATCGGAAATGAGATTGTCGTATCCCAAAAGAAAATCCTTTCGTTTCCATAGAAACGATACTCGATTTAGAAGGAGAAGTCATAGAACCCATAGTATTTCGTAGCGACTCAATTTCTGTGTTAATTCTACAATGTGAGGGAGCTAGGGATGCAATAAAGAAGGAATAGTGCATCGAGAAGGAGATACTCGTATCGCAAAATAAAATCCTTTCGTTTCCATAGAAACGTTACTCGATTTAGAAGGAGAAGTCATAGAATCCATAGTATTTCATTGCGACGCAACTGCTGTGTTAATTCGTCAATTTGTGGGAGTGAGGGGTGCAGTAAAGGAGGATGAGTGGATCGGAAATGAGATTGTCGTATCCCAGAAGAAAATCCTTTCGTTTCCATATAAACGATACTCGATTTAGAAGGAGAAGTCATAGAACCCATAGTATTTCATAGCGACTCAATTTCTGTGTTAATTCTTCAATGTGAGGGAGCTAGGGATGCAATAAAGAAGGAATAGTGCATCGAGAAGGAGATACTCGTATCGCAAAAGAAAATCCTTTCGTTTACTAAGAAACGTTAATCGATTTAGAAGGAGAAGTCATAGAACACATAGTAATTCATTGCGACGCAATTGATGCGTTAATTCGTCAATTTGTGGGAGTGAGGGATGCAGTAAAGAAGGATGAGTGGATCGGAAATGAGATTGTCGTATCCCAAAAGAAAATCCTTTCGTTTCCATAGAAACGATACTCGATTTAGAAGGAGAAGTCATAGAACCCATAGTATTTCATAGCGACTCAATTTCTGTGTTAATTCTTCAATGTGAGGGAGCTAGGGATGCAATAAAGAAGGAATAGTGCATCGAGAAGGAGATACTCGTATCACAAAAGAAAATCCTTTCGTTTCCATAGAAACGTTACTCGATTTAGAAGGAGAAGTCATAGAACCCATAGTATTTCATTGCGACGCAATTGCTGTGTTAATTCGTCAATTTGTGGGAGTGAGGGATGCAGTAAAGAAGGATGAGTGGATCGGAAATAAGATTGTCGTATCCCAAAAGAAAATCATTTCGTTTCCATAGAAACGATACTCGATTTAGAAGGAGAAGTCATAGAACCCATAGTATTTCATAGCGACTCAATTTCTGTGTTAATTCTTCAATGTGAGGGAGCTCGGGATGCAATAAAGAAGGAATAGTGCATCGAGAAGGAGATACTCGTATCGCAAAGGAAAATCCTTTCGTTTCCATAGAAACGTTACTCGATTTAGAAGGAGAAGTCATAGAACTCATAGTATTTCTAGCGACTCTATTTCTGTGTTAATTCTTCAATGTGAGGGAGCTAGGGATGCAATAAAGAAGGAATAGTGCATCGAGAAGGAGATACTCGTATCGCAAAAGAAAATCCTTTCGTTTCCATAGAAACGTTACTCGATTTAGAAGGATAAGTCATAGAACCCATAGTATTTTATTGCGACGCAATTGCTGTGTTAATTCGTCAATTTGTGGGAGTGAGGGATGCAGTAAAGAAGGATGAGTGGATCGGAAATGAGATTGTCGTATCCCAAAAGAAAATCCTTTCGTTTCCATAGAAACGATACTCGATTTTAGAAGGAGAAGTCATAGAACACATAGTATTTCATAGCGACTCAATTTCTGTGTTAATTCTTCAATGTGAGGGAGCTAGGGATGCAATAAAGAAGGAATAGTGCATCGAGAAGGAGATACTCGTATCGCAAAAGAAAATCCTTTCGTTTCCATAGAAACGTTACTCGATTTAGAAGGAGAAGTCAGAGAACCCATAGTATTTCATTGCGACGCAATTGCTGTGTTAAATCGTCAATTTGTGGGAGTGAGGGGTGCAGTAAAGAAGGATGAGTGGATCGGAAATGAGATTGTCGTATCCCAAAAGAAAATCTTTTCGTTTCCATAGAAACGATACTCGATTTAGAAGGAGAAGTCATAGAACCCATAGTATTTCATAGCGACTCAATTTCTGTGTTAATTCTTCAATGTGAGGGAGCTAGGGATGCAATAAAGAAGGAATAGTGCATCGAGAAGGAGATACTCGTATCGCAAAAGAAAATCCTTTCGTTTCCATAGAAACGTTACTTGATTTAGAAGGAGAAGTCATAGAACCCATAGTATTTCATTGCGACGCAATTGCTGTGTTAATTCGTCAATTTGTGGGAGTGAGGGGTGCAGTAAAGAAGGATGAGTGGATCGGAAATGAGATTGTCGTATCCCAAAAAAAAATCCATTCGTTTCCATAGAAACGATACTCGATTTAGAAGGAGAAGTCATAGAACCCATAGTATTTCATAGCGACTCAATTTCTGTGTTAATTCTTCAATGTGATGGAGCTAGGGATGCAATAAAGAAGGAATAGTGCATCGAGAAGGAGATGCTCGTATCGCAAAAGAAAATCCTTTCGTTTCCATAGAAACGTTACTCGATTTAGAAGGAGAAGTCATAGAACCCATAGTATTTCATTGCGACGCAATTGCTGTGTTAATTCGTCAATTTGTGGGAGTGAGGGGTGCAGTAAAGAAGGATGAGTGGATCGGAAATGAGATTGTCGTATCCCAAAAGAAAATCCTTTCGTTTCCATAGAAACGATACTCGATTTAGAAGGAGAAGTCATAGAACCCATAGTATTTCATAGCGACTCAATTTCTGTGTTAATTCTTCAATGTGAGGCAGCTAGGGATGCAATAAAGAAGGAATCGTGCATCGGGAAGAAGATACTCGTATCGCAAAAGAAAATCCTTTCGTTTCCATAGAAACGTTACTCGATTTAGAAGGAGAAGTCATAGAAACCATAGTATTTCATAGCGACTCAATTTCTGTGTTAATTCTTCAATGTGAGGGAGCTAGGGATGCAATAAAGAAGGAATACTGCATCGAGAAGGAGATACTCGTATCGCAAAAGAAAATCCTTTCGTTTCCATAGAAACGTTACTCGATTTAGAAGGAGAAGTCATATAACCCATAGTATTTCATAGCGACTCAATTGCTGTGTTAATTCGTCAATTTGTGGGAGTGAGGGGTGCAGTAAAGAAGGATGAGTGGATCGGAAATGAGATTGTCGTATCCCAAAAGAAAATCGTTTTGTTTCCATAGAAACGATACTCGATTTAGAAGGAGAAGTCATAGAACCCATAGTATTTCATAGCGACTCAATTTCTGTGTTAATTCTTCAATGTGAGGGAGCTAGGGATGCAATAAAGAAGGAATAGTGCATCGAGAAGGAGATACTCGTATCGCAAAAGAAAATCCTTTCGTTTCCATAGAAACGTTACTCGATTTAGAAGGAGAAGTCATAGAACCCATAGTATTTCATAGCGACTCAATTTCTGTGTTAATTCTTCAATGTGAGGGAGCTAGGGATGCAATAAAGAAGGAATAGTGCATCGAGAAGGAGATACACGTATCGCAAAAGAAAATCCTTTCGATTCCATAGAAACGTTCCTCGATTTAGAAGGAGAAGTCATAGAACTCATAGTATTTCATTGCGACGCAATTGCTGTGTTAATTCGTCAATTTGTGGGAGTGAGGGATGCAGTAAAGAAGGATGAGTGGATCGGAACTGAGATTGTCGTATCCCAAAAGAAAATCATTTCGTTTCCATAGAAACGATACTCGATTTAGAAGGAGAAGTCATAGAACCCATAGTATTTCATAGCGACTCAATTTCTGTGTTAATTCTTCAATGTGAGGGAGCTAGGGATGCAATAAAGAAGGAATAGTGCATCGAGAAGGAGATACTCGTATCGCAAAAGAAAATCCTTTCGATTCCATAGAAACGTTACTCGATTTAGAAGGAGAAGTCATAGAACACATAGTATTTCATTGCGACGCAATTGCTGTGTTAATTCGTCAATATGTGGGAGTGAGGGGTGCAGTAAAGAAGGCTGAGTGGATCGGAAATGAGATTGTCGTATCCCAAAAGAAAATCCTTTCGTTTCCATAGAAACGATACTCGATTTAGAAGGAGAAGTCATAGAACCCATAGTATTTCGTAGCGACTCAATTTCTGTGTTAATTCTACAATGTGAGGGAGCTAGGGATGCAATAAAGAAGGAATAGTGCATCGAGAAGGAGATACTCGTATCGCAAAATAAAATCCTTTCGTTTCCATAGAAACGTTACTCGATTTAGAAGGAGAAGTCATAGAATCCATAGTATTTCATTGCGACGCAACTGCTGTGTTAATTCGTCAATTTGTGGGAGTGAGGGGTGCAGTAAAGGAGGATGAGTGGATCGGAAATGAGATTGTCGTATCCCAGAAGAAAATCCTTTCGTTTCCATATAAACGATACTCGATTTAGAAGGAGAAGTCATAGAACCCATAGTATTTCATAGCGACTCAATTTCTGTGTTAATTCTTCAATGTGAGGGAGCTAGGGATGCAATAAAGAAGGAATAGTGCATCGAGAAGGAGATACTCGTATCGCAAAAGAAAATCCTTTCGTTTCCATAGAAACGTTAATCGATTTAGAAGGAGAAGTCATAGAACACATAGTAATTCATTGCGACGCAATTGATGCGTTAATTCGTCAATTTGTGGGAGTGAGGGATGCAGTAAAGAAGGATGAGCGGATCGGAAATGAGATTGTCGTATCCCAAAAGAAAATCCTTTCGTTTCCATAGAAACGATACTCGATTTAGAAAGAGAAGTCATAGAACCCATAGTATTTCATAGCGACTCAATTTCTGTGTTAATTCTTCAATGTGAGGGAGCTAGGGATGCAATAAAGAAGGAATAGTGCATCGAGAAGGAGATACTCGTATCACAAAAGAAAATCCTTTCGTTTCCATAGAAACGTTACTCGATTTAGAAGGAGAAGTCATAGAACCCATAGTATTTCATTGCGACGCAATTGCTGTGTTAATTCGTCAATTTGTGGGAGTGAGGGATGCAGTAAAGAAGGATGAGTGGATCGGAAATAAGATTGTCGTATCCCAAAAGAAAATCATTTCGTTTCCATAGAAACGATACTCGATTTAGAAGGAGAAGTCATAGAACCCATAGTATTTCATAGCGACTCAATTTCTGTGTTAATTCTTCAATGTGAGGGAGCTCGGGATGCAATAAAGAAGGAATAGTGCATCGAGAAGGAGATACTCGTATCGCAAAGGAAAATCCTTTCGTTTCCATAGAAACGTTACTGGATTTAGAAGGAGAAGTCATAGAACTCATAGTATTTCTAGCGACTCTATTTCTGTGTTAATTCTTCAATGTGAGGGAGCTAGGGATGCAATAAAGAAGGAATAGTGCATCGAGAAGGAGATACTCGTATCGCAAAAGAAAATCCTTTCGTTTCCATAGAAACGTTACTCGATTTAGAAGGATAAGTCATAGAACCCATAGTATTTTATTGCGACGCAATTGCTGTGTTAATTCGTCAATTTGTGGGAGTGAGGGATGCAGTAAAGAAGGATGAGTGGATCGGAAATGAGATTGTCGTATCCCAAAAGAAAATCTTTTCGTTTCCATAGAAACGATACTCGATTTTAGAAGGAGAAGTCATAGAACCCATAGTATTTCATAGCGACTCAATTTCTGTGTTAATTCTTCAATGTGAGGGAGCTAGGGATGCAATAAAGAAGGAATAGTGCATCGAGAAGGAGATACTCGTATCGCAAAAGAAAATCCTTTCGTTTCCATAGAAACGTTACTCGATTTAGAAGGAGAAGTCAGAGAACCCATAGTATTTCATTGCGACGCAATTGCTGTGTTAAATCGTCAATTTGTGGGTGTGAGGGGTGCAGTAAAGAAGGATGAGTGGATCGGAAATGAGATTGTCGTATCCCAAAAGAAAATCTTTTCGTTTCCATAGAAACGATACTCGATTTAGAAGGAGAAGTCATAGAACCCATAGTATTTCATAGCGACTCAATTTCTGTGTTAATTCTTCAATGTGAGGGAGCTAGGGATGCAATAAAGAAGGAATAGTGCATCGAGAAGGAGATACTCGTATCGCAAAAGAAAATCCTTTCGTTTCCATAGAAACGTTACTTGATTTAGAAGGAGAAGTCATAGAACCCATAGTATTTCATTGCGACGCAATTGCTGTGTTAATTCGTCAATTTGTGGGAGTGAGGGGTGCAGTAAAGAAGGATGAGTGGATCGGAAATGAGATTGTCGTATCCCAAAAAAAAAATCCATTCGTTTCCATAGAAACGATACTCGATTTAGAAGGAGAAGTCATAGAACCCATAGTATTTCATAGCGACTCAATTTCTGTGTTAATTCTTCAATGTGAGGGAGCTAGGGATGCAATAAAGAAGGAATAGTGCATCGAGAAGGAGATGCTCGTATCGCAAAAGAAAATCCTTTCGTTTCCATAGAAACGTTACTCGATTTAGAAGGAGAAGTCATAGAACCCATAGTATTTCATTGCGACGCAATTGCTGTGTTAATTCGTCAATTTGTGGGAGTGAGGGGTGCAGTAAAGAAGGATGAGTGGATCGGAAATGAGACTGTCGTATCCCAAAAGAAAATCCTTTCGTTTCCATAGAAACGATACTCGATTTAGAAGGAGAAGTCATAGAACCCATAGTATTTCATAGCGACTCAATTTCTGTGTTAATTCTTCAATGTGAGGCAGCTAGGGATGCAATAAAGAAGGAATAGTGCATCGAGAAGGAGATACTCGTATCGCAAAAAAAAATCCTTTCGTTTCCATAGAAACGTTACTCGATTAGAAGGAGAAGTCATAGAAACCATAGTATTTCATAGCGACTCAATTTCTGTGTTAATTCTTCAATGTGAGGGAGCTAGGGATGCAATAAAGAAGGAATACTGCATCGAGAAGGAGATACTCGTATCGCAAAAGAAAATCCTTTCGTTTCCATAGAAACGTTACTCGACTTAGAAGGAGAAGTCATATAACCCATAGTATTTCATAGCGACTCAATTGCTGTGTTAATTCGTCAATTTGTGGGAGTGAGGGGTGCAGTAAAGAAGGATGAGTGGATCGGAAATGAGATTGTCGTATCCCAAAAGAAAATCGTTTTGTTTCTATAGAAACGATACTCGATTTAGAAGGAGAAGTCATAGAACCCATAGTATTTCATAGCGACTCAATTTCTGTGTTAATTCTTCAATGTGAGGGAGCTAGGGATGCAATAAAGAAGGAATAGTGCATCGAGAAGGAGATACTCGTATCGCAAAAGAAAATCCTTTCGTTTCCATAGAAACGTTACTCGATTTAGAAGGAGAAGTCATAGAACCCATAGTATTTCATAGCGACTCAATTTCTGTGTTAATTCTTCAATGTGAGGGAGCTAGGGATGCAATAAAGAAGGAATAGTGCATCGAGAAGGAGATACACGTATCGCAAAAGAAAATCCTTTCGTTTCCATAGAAACGTTACTCGATTTAGAAGGAGAAGTCATAGATCCCATAGTATTTCATTGCGACGCAATTGCTGTGTTAATTCGTCAATTTGTTTGAGTGAGGGGTGCAGTAAAGAAGGATGGGTGTATCGGAAATGAGATTGTCGTATCCCAAAAGAAAATCCTTTCGTTTCCATAGAAACGATACTCGATTTAGAAGGAGAAGTCATAGAATCCATAGTATTTCATTGCGACGCAATTGCTGTGTTAATTCGTCAATTTGTGGGAGTGAGGGGTGCAGTAAAGAAGGATGAGTGGATCGGAAATGAGATTGTCGTATGCCGAAAGAAAATCCTTTCGTTTCCATAGAAACGATACTCGATTTAGAAGGAGAAGTCATAGAACCCATAGTATTTCATTGCGACGCAATTGCTGTGTTAATTCGTCAATTTGTGGGAGTGAGGGGTGCAGTAAAGAAGGATGAGTGGATCGGAAATGAGATTGTCGTATCCCAAAAAAAAATCCTTTCGTTTCCATAGAAACGATACTCGATTTAGAAGGAGAAGTCATAGAACCCATAGTATTTCATAGCGACTCAATTTCTGTGTTAATTCTTCAATGTGAGGGAGCTAGGGATGCAATAAAGAAGGAATAGTGCATCGAGAAGGAGATACTCGTATCGCAAAAGAAAATCCTTTCGTTTCCATAGAAACGTTACTCGATTTAGAAGGAGAAGTCATAGAACCCATAGTATTTCATTGCGACGCAATTGCTGTGTTAATTCGTCAATTTGTGGGAGTGAGGGGTGCAGTAAAGAAGGATGAGTGGATCGGAAATGAGATTGTCGTATCCCAAAAGAAAATCCTTTCGTCTCCATAGAAACGATACTCGATTTAGAAGGAGAAGTCATAGAACCCATAGTATTTCATAGCGACTCAATTTCTGTGTTAGTTCTTCAATGTGAGGGAGCTAGGGATGCAATAAAGAAGGAATAGTGCATCGAGAAGGAGATACTCGTATCGCAAAAGAAAATCCTTTCGTTTCCATAGAAACGTTACTCGATTTAGAAGGAGAAGTCATAGAACCCATAGTATTTCATAGCGACTCAATTTCTGTGTTAATTCTTCGATGTGAGGGAGCTAGGGATGCAATAAAGAAGGAATAGTGCCGTCTAACATATCCTTACTTCTATCCTGACGAACATCTCTAAATCGAGTAACGTTTCTATGGAAACGACAGGATTTTCTTTTGGGTTACGACAATCACATTTCCGATCCACTAATCCTTCTTTACTGCATCCCTCACTCCCACTCATTGACGAATTCACACGGAAATAGCGTCGCTATGAAATACTATGTGTTCTAAGACATTTCCTTCTAAATCGAGTAACGTCTCTGTGGAAACGACAGGGTTTTCTTTTGGGATACGACAATCTCATTTCCGATCCACTAATCCTTCTTTACTGCATCCCTCACTCCCACACATTCACGAATTCACACGGAAATTGCGTCGCTATGAAATACTATGTGTTCTAAGACATTTCCTTCTAAATCGAGTAACGTTTCTTTGGAAACGACAGGATTTTCTTTGGGATACGACAACCACATTTCCGATCCACTAATCCTTCTTTACTGCTTCCCTCACTCCCACTCATTGACGAATTCACACGCAAATTGCGTCGCTATGAAATACTATGTGTTCTAAGACATTTCCTTCTAAATCGAGTAACGTTTCTATGGAAACGACAGGATTTTCTTTTGGGATACGACAATCACATTTCCGATCCACTAATCCTTCTTTACTGCATACCTCACTCCCACTCATTGACGAATTCACACGGAAATTGCGTCGCTATGAAACACTATGTGTTCTAAGACATTTCCTTCTAAATCGAGTAACGTTTCTATGGAAACTACAGGATTTTCTTTTGGGATACAACAATCTCATTTCCAATCCACTAATCCTTTTTTGCTGCATCCCTCACTCCCACACATTCACGAATTCACACGGAAATTGCGTCGCTATGAAATACTATGTGTTCTAAGACATTTCCTTCTAAATCGAGTAACGTTTCTATGGAAACGACAGGATTTTCTTTTGGGATACGACAATCACATTTCTGATCCACTAATCCTTCTTTACTGCGTCCCTCACTCCCAGAAAATTGACAAATTCACACGGAAATTGCGTCGCTATGAAATACTATGGGATCTATGAATTCTCCTTCTAAATCGAGTAACGTTTCTATGGAAACGACAGGATTTTCTTTTGGGATACGACAATCACATTTCTGATCCACTAATCTTTCTTTACTGCATCCCTCACTCCCACACATTGACGAATTCACACGGAAATTGCGTCGCTATGAAATACTATGGGTTCTATGACTTCTCCTTCTAAATCGAGTAACGTTTCTATGGAAACGACAGGATTTTCTTTCGGGATACGACAATCTCATTTCCGATCCACTAATCCTTCTTTACTGCATCCCTCACTCCCACACATTCACGAATTCACACGGAAATTGCGTCGCTATGAAATACTATGTATTCTAAGACATTTCCTTCTAAATCGAGTAACGTCTCTATGGAAACGACAGGGTTTTCTTTTGGGATACGACAATCTCATTTCCGATCCACTAATCCTTCTTTACTGCATCCCTCACTCCCACACATTCACGAATTCACACGGAAATTGCGTCGCTATGAAATACTATGTGTTCTAAGACATTTCCTTCTAAATCGAGTAACGTTTCTATGGAAACGACAGGATTTTCTATTGGGATACGACAATCACATTTCTGATCCACTAATCCTTCTTTACTGCATCCCTCACTCCCACACATTGACGAATTCACACGGAAATTGCGTCGCTATGAAATACTATGGGTTCTATGACTTCTCCTTCTAAATCGAGTAACGTTTCTATGGAAACGACAGGATTTTCTTTTCGGATACGACAATCTCATTTCCAATCCACTAATCCTTCTTTACTGCATCCCTCACTCCCACTCATTGACGAATTCACACGGAAATTGCGTCGCAATGAAATACTATGTGTTCTAAGACCTTTCTTTCTAAATCGAGTAACGTTTCTATGGAGACGACAGGATTTTCTTTTGGGATACGACAATCACATTTCTGATCCACTAATCCTTCTTTACTGCATGCCTCACTCCCACACATTCACGAATTCACACGGAAATTGCGTCGCAATGATATACTATGGGTTCTATGACTTCTCCTTCTAAATCGAGTAACGTTTCTATGGAAACGACAGGATTTTCTTTTGGGATACGACAATCACATTTCTGATCCACTAATCCTTCTTTACTGCATCCCTCACTCCCACACATTGACGAATTCACACGGAAATTGCGTCGCTATGAAATACTATGGGTTCTATGACTTCTCCTTCTAAATCGAGTAACGTTTCTATGGAAACGACAGGATTTTCTTTTGGGATACGACAATCTCATTTCCGATCCACTAATCCTTCTTTACTGCATCCGTCACTCCCACTCATTGACGAATTCTCACGGAAATTGCGTCGCTATGAAATACTATGTGTTCTAAGACATTTCCTTCTAAATCGAGTAACGTTTCTATGGAAACGACAGGATTCTCTTTTGGGATACGACAATCACATTTCCGATCCACTAATCCTTCTGTACTGCATCCCTCACTCCCACACATTGACGCATTCACACGGAAATTGCGTTGCTATGAAATACTATGTGTTCTAAGACATTTCCTTCAAAATCGAGTAACGTTTCTATGGAAACGACAGGATTTTCTTTTGCCATGCGACAATCACAATTCCGATCAACTTATCCTTCATTTACTGCATCCCTCACTCCCACACATTGACGAATTCACACGGAAATTGCGTCGCTATGAAATACTATGTTTTCTAAGACATTTCCTTCTAAATCGAGTAACGTTTCTATGGAAACGACAGGATTTTCTTTTGCCATACGACAATCACAATTCCGATCAACTAATCCTTCTTCACTGCATCCCTCACTCCCACACATTGACGAATTCAGACTGAAATTGCGTCGCTATGAAATTCTATGGGTTCTATGACTTCCCCTTCTAAATCGAGTAACGTTTCTATGGAAACGACAGGATTTTCTTTTGGGATACGACAATCTCACTTCCGATCCACTAATCCTTCTTTACTGCATCCCACACTCCCACTCATTGACGAATTCACACGGAAATTGCGTTGCTATGAAATACTATGTGTTCTAAGACATTTCCTTCTAAATCGAGAAACGTTTCTATAGAAACGACAGGATTTTCTTTTGGGATACGACAACCACATTTGCGATCCACTAATCCTTCTTTACTGGATCCCTCACTCCCACACATTGACGAATTCACACGGAAATTGCGTCGCTATGAAATACTATGTGTTCTAAGACATTTCCTTCTAAATCGAGTAACGTTTCTATGGAAACGAAAGGATTTTCTTTTGCCATACGACAACCACAATTCCGATCAACTAATCCTTCTTTACTGCATCCCTCACTCCCACACATTGACGAATTAACACGGAAATTGCGTCGCTATGAAATACTATGTGTTCTAAGACATGTCCTTCTAAATCGAGTAACGTTTCTATAGAAACGACAGGATTTTCTTTTGGGATACGACAATCAGATTTCCGATCCACTAATCCTTCTTTACTGGATCCCTCACTCCCACCCATTGACGAATTCACACGGAAATTGCGTCGCTATGAAATACTATGTGTTCTAAGACATTTACTTCTAAATCGAGTAACGTTTCTATGGAAACGACAGGATTTTCTTTTGCCATACGACAATCACAATTCCGATCAACTAATCCTTCTTTACTGCATCCCTCACTCCCACACATTGACGAATTCACACGGAAATTGCATCGCTATGAAATACTATGTGTTCTAAGACATTTCCTTCTATATAGAGTAACTTTTCTATGGAAACGACAGGATTTTCTTTTGGCATACGACAATCATAATTCCGATCCACTAATCCTTCTTTACTGCATCCCTCACTCCCACACATTGACGAATTCACACGGAAATTGCGTCGCTATGAAATACTATGTGTTCTAAGACATATCCTTCTAAATCGAGTAACGTTTCTATAGAAACGACAGGATTTTCTTTTGGGATACGACAATCAGATTTCCGATCCGCTAATCCTTCTTTACTGGATCCCTCACTCCCACACATTGAGGAATTCACACGGAAATTGCGTCGCTATGAAATACTATGTGTTCTAAGACATTTCCTTCTAAATCGAGTAACGTTTCTATAGAAACGACAGGATTTCCTTTTGGGATACGACAATCAGATTTCCGATCCACTAATCTTTCTTTACTGGATCCCTCACTCCCACACATTGACGAATTCACACGGAAATTGCGTCGCTATGAAATACTATGTGTTCTAAGACATTTCCTTCTAAATCGAGCAAGGTTTCTATGGAAACGACAGGATTTTCTTTTGCCATACGACAATCACAATTCCGATCAACTAATCCTTCTTTACTGCATCCCTCACTCCCACACATTTACGAATTCACACGGAAATTGCGTCGCTATGAAATACTATGGGTTCTATGTCTTCTCCTTCTAAATCGAGTAACGTTTCTATGGAAACGACAGGATTTGATTTTGGGTTACGACAATCTCATTTCCGATCCACTAATCCTTCTTTACAGCATCCCTCACTCCCACTCATTGACGAATTCACACGGAAATTTCGTCGCTATGAAATACTATGTGTTCTAAGACATTTCCTTCTAAATCGAGTAACGTTTCTATGGAAACGACAGGATTTTCTTTTGCCATACGACAATCACAATTCCGATCAACTAATCCTTCTTTACTGCATCCCTCACTCCCACACATTGACGAATTCACACGGAAATTGCGTCGCTATGAAATACTATGTGTTCTATGACATTTCCTTCTAAATCGAGTAACTTTTCTATGGAAACGACAGGATTTTCTTTTGGCATACGACAATCACAATTCCGATCCACTAATCCTTCTTTACTGCATCCCTCACTCCCACACATTGACGAATTCACACGGAAATTGCGTCGCTATGAAATACTATGTGTTCTAAGACATTTCCTTCTAAATCGAGTAACGTTTCTATAGAAACGACAGGATTCTCTTTTGGGATACGACAATCACATTTCCGATCCACTAATCCATCTGTACTGCATCCCTCACTCCCACACATTGACGCATTCACACGGAAATTGCGTTGCTATGAAATACTATGTGTTCTAAGACATTTCCTTCAAAATCGAGTAACGTTTCTATGGAAACGACAGGATTTTCTTTTGCCATGCGACAATCACAATTCCGATCAACTAATCCTTCATTTACTGCATCCCTCACTCCCACACATTCACGAATTCACACGGAAATTGCGTCGCTATGAAATACTATGTGTTCTAAGACATTTCCTTCTAAATCGAGTAACGTTTCTATGGAAACGACAGGATTTTCTTTTGCCATACGACAATCACAATTCCGATCAACTAATCCTTCTTCACTGCATCCCTCACTCCCACACATTGACGAATTCACACTGAAATTGCGTCGCTATGAAATTCTATGGGTTCTATGACTTCCCCTTCTAAATCGAGTAACGTTTCTATGGAAACGACAGGATTTTCTTTTGGGATACGACAATCTCATTTCCGATCCACTAATCCTTCTTTACTGCATCCCACACTCCCACTCATTGACGAATTCACACGGTAATTGCGTTGCTATGAAATACTATGTGTTCTAAGACATTTCCTTCTAAATCGAGTAACGTTTCTATAGAAACGACAGGATTTTCTTTTGGGATACGACAATCACATTTCCGATCCACTAATCCTTCTTTACTGGATCCCTCACTCCCACACATTGACGAATTCACACGGAAATTGCGTCGCTATGAAATACTATGTGTTCTAAGGCATTTCCTTCTAAATCGAGTAACGTTTCTATGGAAACGACAGGATTTTCTTTTGCCATACGACAATCACAATTCCGATCAACTAATCCTTCTTTACTGCATTCCTCACTCCAACACATTCACGAATTCACACGGAAATTGCGTCGCTATGAAATACTATGTGTTCTAAGACATTTCCTTCTAAATCGAGTAACTTTTCTATCGAAACGACAGGATTTTCTTTTGGCATACGACAATCACAATTCCGATCCACTAATCCTTCTTTACTGCATCCCTCACTCCCACACGTTGACGAATTCACACGGAAATTGCGTCGCTATGAAATACTATGTGTTCTAAGACATTTCCTTCTAAATCGAGTAACGTTTCTATAGAAACGACAGGATTTTCTTTTGGGATACGACAATCAGATTTCCGATCCACTAATCCTTCTTTACTGGATCCCTCACTCCCACACATTGAGGAATTCACACGGAAATTGCGTCGCTATGAAATACTATGTGTTCTAAGACATTTCCTTCTAAATCGAGTAACGTTTCTATGGAAACGACAGGATTTTCTTTTGCCATGCGACAATCACAATTCCGATCAACTAATCCTTCTTTACTGCATCCCTCACTCCCACACATTGACGAATTCACACGGAAATTGGGTCGCTATGAAATACTATGGGTTCTATGACTTCTTCTTCTAAATCGAGTAACGTTTCTATGGAAACGACAGGATTTTCTTTTGGGATACGACAATCTCATTTCCGATCCACTAATCCTTCTTTACTGCATCCCTCACTCCCTCTCATTGACGAATTCACACGGATATTGCGTCGCTATGAAATACTATGTGTTCTAAGACATTTCCTTCAAAATCGAGTAACGTTTCTATAGAAACGACAGGATTTTCTTTTGGGATACGACAATCAGATTTCCGATGCACTAATCCTTCTTTACTGCATCCCTCACTCCCACACATTGACGAATTCACACGGAAATTGCGTCGCTATGAAATACTATGTGTTCTAAGACATTTCCTACTAAATCGAGTAACGTTTCTATGGAAACGACAGGATTTTCTTTTGCCATACGACAATCACAATTCCGATCAACTAATCCTTCTTTACTGCATCCCTCACTCCCACACATTTACGAATTCACACGGAAATTGCGTCGCTATGAAATACTATGGGTTCCATGTCTTCTCCTTCTAAATCGAGTAACGTTTCTATGGAAACGACAGGATTTTCTTTTGGGTTACGACAATCTCATTTCCGATCCACTAATCCTTCTTTACAGCATCCCTCACTCCCACTCATTGACGAATTCACACGGAAATTTCGTCGCTATGAAATACTATGTGTTCTAAGGCATTTCCTTCAAAATCGAGTAACGGTTCTATGGAAACGACAGGATTTTCTTTTGGCATACGACAATCACAATTCCGATCCACTAATCCTTCTTTACTGCATCCCTCACTCCCACACATTGACGAATTCACACTTAAATTGCGTCGCTATGAAATACTATGTGTTCTGAGACATTTCCTTCTAAATCGAGTAACGTTTCTATAGAAACGACAGGATTTTCTTTTGGGATACGACAATCAGATTTCCGATCCACTAATCCTTCTTTGCTGGATCCCTCACTCCCACACATTGACGAATTCACACGGAAATTGCGTCGCTATGAAATACTATGTGTTCTAAGACATTTCCTTCTAAATCGAGTAACGTTTCTATGGAAACGACAGGATTTTCTTTTGCCATGCGACAATCACAATTCCGATCAACTAATCCTTCATTTACTGCATCCCTCACTCCCACACATTGACGAATTCACACGGAAATTGCGTCGCTATGAAATACTATGTGTTCTAAGACATTTCTTTCTAAATCGAGTAACGTTTCTATGGAAACGACAGGATTTTCTTTAGCCATACGACAATCACAATTCCGATCAACTAATCCTTCTTTACTGCATCCCTCACTCCCACACATTGACGAATTCACACTGAAATTGCGTCGCTATGAAATTCTATCAGTTCTATGACTTCCCCTTCTAAATCGAGTAACGTTTCCATGGAAACGACAGGATTGTCTTTTGGGATACGTCAATCTGATTTCCGATCCACTAATCCTTCTTTACTGCGTCCCTCACTCCCACTCATTGACGAATTCACACGGAAATTGCGTTGCTATGAAATACTATGTGTTCTAAGACATTTCCTTCTAAATCGAGTAACGTTTCTATAGAAACGTCAGGATTTTCTTTTGGGATACGACAATCACATTTCCGATCCACTAATCCTTCTTTACTGGATCCCTCACTCCCACACATTGACGAATTCACAGGGAAATTGCGTCGCTATGAAATACTATGTGTTCTAAGACATTTCCTTCTAAATCGAGTAACGTTTCTATGGAAACGACTGGATTTTCTTCTGCCATACGACAACCACAATTCCGGTCAACTAATCCTTCTTTACTGCATCCCTCACTCCCACACATTGACGAATTCACTCGGAAATTGCGTCGCTATGAAATACTATGTGTTCTAAGACATTTCCTTCTAAATCGAGTAACGTTTCTATAGAAACGACAGGATTTTCTTTTGGGATACGACAATCAGATTTCCGATCCACTAATCCTTCTTTACTGGATCCCTCACTCCCACCCATTGACGAATTCACACGGAAATTGCGTCGCTATGAAATACTATGTGTTCTAAGACATTTCCTTCTAAATCGAGTAACGTTTCTATGGAAACGACAGGATTTTCTTTTGCCATACGACAATCACAATTCCGATCAACTAATCCTTCTTTACTGCATCTCTCACTCCCACACATTGACGATTTCACACGGAAATTGCATCGCTATGAAATACTATGTGTTCTAAGACATTTCCTTCTAACGTCGAGTAACTTTTCTATGGAAACGACAGGATTTTCTTTTGGCATACGACAATCACAATACCGATCCACTAATCCTTCTTTACTGCATCCCTCACTCCCACACATTGACGAATTCACACGTAAATTGCGTCGCTATGAAATACTATGTGTTCTAAGACATTTCCTTCTAAATCGAGTAACGTTTCTATAGAAACGACAGGATTTTCTTTTGGGATACGACAATCAGATTTCCGATCCACTAATCCTTCTTTACTGGATTACTCACTCCCACACATTGAGGAATTCACACGGAAATTGCGTCGCTATGAAATACTATGTGTTCTAAGACATTTCCTTCTAAATCGAGTAACGTTTCTATAGAAACGACAGGATTTTCTTTTGGGATACGACAATCAGATTTCCGATCCACTAATCCTTCTTTACTGGATCCCTCACTGCCACACATTGACGAATTCACACGGAAATTGCGTCGCTATGAAATACTATGTGTTCTAAGACATTTCCTTCTAAATCGAGTAACGTTTCTATGGAAACGACAGGATTTTCTTTTGCCATACGACAATCACAATTCCGATCAACTAATCCTTCTTTACTGCATCCCTCACTCCCACACATTTACGAATTCACACGGAAATTGCGTCGCTATGAAATACTATGGGTTCTATGTCTTCTCCTTCTAAATCGAGTAACGTTTCTATGGAAACGACAGGATTTTCTTTTGGGTTACGACAATCTCATTTCCGATCCACTAATCCTTCTTTACAGCATCCCTCACTCCCACTCATTGACGAATTCACACGGAAATTTCGTCGCTATGAAATACCATGTGTTTTAAGACATTTCCTTCTAAATCGAGTAACGTTTCTATGGAAACGACAGGATTTTCTTTAGCCATACGACAATCACAATTCCGATCAACTAATCCTTCTTTACTGCATCCCTCACTCCCACACATTCACGAATTCACACGGAAATTGCGTCGCTATGAAATACTATGTGTTCTAAGACATTTCCTTCTAAATCGAGTAACTTTTCTATGGACACGACAGGATTTTCTTTTGGCATACGACAATCACAATTCCGATCCACTAATCCTTCTTTACTGCATCCCTCACTCCCACACATTGACGAATTCACACGGAAATTGCGTCGCTATGAAATACTATGTGTTCTAAGACATTTCCTTCTAAATCGAGTAACGTTTCTATAGAAACGACAGGATTTTCTTTTGGGATACGACAATCAGATTTCCGATCCACTAATCCTTCTTTACTGGATCCCTCACTCCCACACATTGAGGAATTCACACGGAAATTGCCTCGCTATATAAAACTATGTGTTCTAAGACATTTCCTTCTAAATCGAGTAACGTTTCTATGGAAACGACAGGATTTTCTTTTGCCATACGACAATCACAATTCCGATCAACTAATCCTTCTTTACTGCATCCCTCATTCCCACACATTGACGAATTCACACGGAAATTGCGTCGCTATGAAATACTATGTGTTCTAAGACATTTCCTTCTAAATCGAGTAACGTTTCTATGGAAACGACAGGATTTTCTTTTGCCATGCGACAATCACAATTCCGATCAACTAATCCTTCATTTACTGCATCCCTCACTCCCACACATTGACGAATTCACACGGAAATTGCGTCGCTATGAAATACTATGTGTTCTAAGACATTTCCTTCTAAATCGAGTAACGTTTCTATGGAAACGACAGGATTTTCTTTTGCCATACGACAATCACAATTCCGATCAACTAATCCTTCTTTACTGCATCCCTCACTCCCACACATTGACGAATTCACACTGAACTTGCGTCGCTATGAAATTCTATGGGTTCTATGACTTCCCCTTCTAAATCGAGTAACGTTTCTATGGAAACGACAGGATTTTCTTTTAGGATACGACAATCTCATTTCCGATCCACTAATCCTTCTATACTGCATCCCTCACACCCACTCATTGACGAATTCACACGGAAATTGCGTTGCAATGAAATACTATGTGTTCTAAGACATTTCCTTCTAAATCGAGTAACGTTTCTATAGAAACGACAGGATTTTCTTTTGGGATACGACAATCACATTTCCGATCCACTAATCCTTCTTTACTGGATCCCTCACTCCCACACATTGACGAATTCACACGGAAATTGCGTCGCTATGAAATACTATGTGTTCTAAGACATTTCCTTCTAAATCGAGTAACGTTTCTATGGAAACGACAGGATTTTCTTTTGCCATACGACAACCACAATTCCGATCAACTAATCCTTCTTCACTGCATCCCTCACTCCCACACATTGACGAATTCACACGGAAATTGCATCGCTATGAAATACTATGTGTTCTAAGACATTTCCTTCTAAATCGAGTAACGTTTCTATAGAAACGACAGGATTTTCTTTTGGGATACGACAATCAGATTTCCGATCCACTAATCCTTCTTTACTGGATCCCTCACTCCCACCCATTGACGAATTCACACGGAAAATTGCGTCGCTATGAAATACTATGTGTTCTAAGACATTTCCTTCTAAATCGAGTAACGTTTCTATGGAAACGACAGGATTTTCTTTTGCCATACGACAATCACAATTCCGATCAACTAATCCTTCTTTACTGCATCCCTCACTCCCACACATTGACGAATTCACACGGAAATTGGGTCGCTATGAAATACTGTGGGTTCTATGACTTCTTCTTCTAAATCGAGTAACGTTTCTATGGAAACGACAGGATTTTCTTTTGGGATACGACAATCTCATTTCCGATCCACTAATCCTTCTTTACTGCATCCCTCACTCTCACTCATTGACGAATTCACACGGAAATTGCGTCGCTATGAAATACTATGTGTTCTAAGACATTTCCTTCTAAATCGAGTAACGTTTCTATAGAAACGACAGGATTTTCTTTTGGGATACGACAATAAGATTTCCGATCCACTAATCCTTCTTTACTGGATCCCTCACTCCCACACATTGACGAATTCACACGTAAATTGCGTCGCTATGAAATACTATGTGTTCTAAGACATTTCCTTCTAAATCGAGTAACGTTTCTATGGAAACGACAGGATTTTCTTTTGCCATACGACAATCACAATTCCGATCAACTAATCCTTCTTTACTGCATCTCTCACTCCCACACATTGACGATTTCAGACGGAAATTGCATCGCTATGAAATACTATGTGTTCTAAAACATTTCCTTCTAAATCGAGTAACTTTTCTATGGAAACGACAGGATTTTCTTTTGGCATACGACAATCACAATTCCGATCCACTAATCCTTCTTTACTGCATCCCTCACTCCCACACATTGACGAATTCACACGTAAATTGCGTCGCTATGAAATACTATGTGTTCTAAGACATTTCCTTCTAAATCGAGTAACGTTTCTATAGAAACGACAGGATTTTCTTTTGGGATACGACAATCAGATTTCCGATCCACTAATCCTTCTTTACTGGATCCCTCACTCCCACACATTGAGGAATTCACACGGAAATTGCGTCGCTATGAAATACTATGTGTTCTAAGACATTTCCTTCTAAATCGAGTAACGTTTCTATATAAACGACAGGATTTTCTTTTGGGATACGACAATCAGATTTCCGATCCACTAATCCTTCTTTACTGGATCCCTCACTCCCACACATTGACGAATTCACACGGAAATTGCGTCGCTATGAAATACTATGTGTTCTAAGACATTTCCTTCTAAATCGAGTAACATTTCTATGGAAACGACAGGATTTTCTTTTGCCATACGACAATCACAATTCCGATCAACTAATCCTTCTTTACTGCATCCCTCACTCCCACACATTTACGAATTCACACGGAAATTGCGTCGCTATGAAATACTATGGGTTCTATGTCTTCTCCTTCTAAATCGAGTAACGTTTCTATGGAAACGACAGGATTTTCTTTTGGGTTACGACAATCTCATTTCCGATCCACTAATCCTTCTTTACAGCATCCCTCACTCCCACTCATTGACGAATTCACACGGAAATTTCGTCGCTATGAAATACTATGTGTTCTAAGACATTTCCTTCTAAATCGAGTAACGTTTCTATGGAAACGACAGGATTTTCTTTTGCCATACGACAATCACAATTCCGATCAACTAATCCTTCTTTACTGCATCCCTCACTCCCACACATTCACGAATTCACACGGAAATTGCGTCGCTATGAAATACTATGTGTTCTAAGACATTTCCTTCTAAATCGAGTAACTTTTCTATGGACACGACAGGATTTTCTTTTGGCATACGACAATCACAATTCCGATCCACTAATCCTTCTTTACTGCATCCCTCACTCCCACACATTGACGAATTCACACGGAAATTGCGTCGCTATGAAATACTATGTGTTCTAAGACATTTCCTTCTAAATCGAGTAACGTTTCTATAGAAACGACAGGATTTTCTTTTGGGATACGACAATCAGATTTCCGATCCACTAATCCTTCTTTACTGGATCCCTCACTGCCACACATTGAGGAATTCACACGGAAATTGCCTCGCTATGAAAAACTATGTGTTCTAAGACATTTCCTTCTAAATCGAGTAACGTTTCTATGGAAATGACAGGATTTTCTTT